>NC_035449.2:64185791-64355858 GCF_002127325.2 Helianthus annuus | reverse complement strand
AGCAGTTTCGTCTTATTTTTTATAATCTCATTACTCCCTATACACTTTTTTTGAGTTTTCCCATAAATCTTTAGCATTGGAGTAGTCTATCAACGAAATGATATTTCCCGCACCGATTGAAACAATAAGCCACACACTTTTGCTCGGCGACAAAACCTTCAATTTCTTCAGCTGATCTCAATGCTTCGCCATTCTTCTTTCCATTAGCATATCCAGTTTTCATACTCTTCCAACTGGGAAAGCGAATGCCATCAACCAATCTTCGAACTTTGTTGCCCACCTGCTGTATCTTCTATAGCCATCAAGCTTAGGAGGTTTGTTAAACGTTCCAAATGCACTTTCGGACTCCCAAGCTTCTTTCTTTTTCTCTTTTGGTTGATTCTCGTTCGTATTGTTCGATGTCGAATCGTTGTTTCCTGAACTTCCCGTGAATGCGTACATGTCGCTAAATGGATTCAAGAACATATCATCCATTGTGAACATACCTGCAAAATCAGAACAACACTTAAGAAAATTTTTGATTTAAAAAAAATAATCAGAACCACAAAAGCGATCCTGATAGAACTGTTTGACAGAAAGCGGTCCAATATATGTTCGAATACGCGAAACTAGAAACTGTCAGAAAAGCGATCCAACTCTGTTCGTTCGAGCGGACCAGAATGTGTCCGTTCGAGCGTTTTCAGAAATGTCAAAAGAGCGATCAAGAGTGTCTGTTCGAGCGGTCCGAATAAATCTCTCGAGCGAACCAGAATTGTTCGTTCGAGCGATCCAAGAATGTCTGAAAGAGCGATCCAAAGATAAATTTTCGAGCGAGCTAACAGATTTTGTTCAAATAAGCGATCCTATGTCCGAAAAAGCGATCGACAGTTTTTAGCTGATTTTAACCATTTTTAGTCCGAATTTTCACCTAATTCTTTCTAGGGTTTGTTAATAGTGAGTTTTACACGTTATACTTGAATTTCAGACAATTTTGACCGTTGGAACCACTAGAAACTGAAAAAGTATGAGAGAAAGTGAGTAGAAAAGAGAAATTTCTGCAGATCTATGCTGTCGTAGTATGAACTCCTCGTCCTGTGCTCTGATACCACTTGTTGGACCGTTCTATGACCCTAAAAGTCAGTCGAAGTAGTTCATCTTCATGTATGAAGGCGGAATCAACATATACGAAGTTACAACAGCTTATTCTTTCAATTCCTTATCTTTCTATTGTTTTCTGATGAAATTTTAGCAGAGTTTCAGCACCGTAGCACACACATACACCGTTACATCAAATGAACCGCTCCTGCCTATTTATAGAGAACCAGGGTCGCTTATGTGACATGCCATATAAGCAATCCAGCACCTTTGTCACATAAGCGATCCACACTAATGTCCTAAAAGCGGTTCAAGACTAAGACAATGACATATAAGCGATCCTAAGTCTATCTTACACAATATATACACTTTGACCCCCTATAGACCAATCTTGATTTCAGACTTCTTGTAGACGCAGTCAACAGACATTCCGTGCATCAACAATCCCCAACTTAAAAGAAATTTCTTCCCGAAATTTGATAGCTAATCCAACGCGGCACGATGCTAAGGCAGAATGACTGTGGATTTTCCGCAGGTGCCACATCATCCCCAACTTGAAAGGAATTTTGTCCTGAAATTCACCAGTTACATCAGATTTAGATTGTCACAATGGGAATAAGTGAGGGTACTTGACCTTCATCTGATCTTGGCGCTCCCACGTGAACTCTGGTCCACGTCTTTGAGTTCCAACGGACTCTCACGATCGGGATTCGACTATGCTTACGGACCTTGACTTCCCTTTCCATAATTTCGATTGGTTCCTCGACAAACTGTAATTTATCGTCGATTTTTAGTTCTTGAAGTGGTACAACAAGTGTTTCATCGGACAAACACTTCTTTAATTGCGAAACATGGAAGACATCATGAACGTTACCCAACTCTGCAGGTAACTCGAACTTGTAGGCCACTTTACCAATTCACTCCAAAATTTGAACGGCCCAACATAGCGTGGATTAAGCTTGCGGCGCTTCCCAAAGCGCACCACGCCCTTCGAGGGTGAAACTTTCAAGATAACACAATCGCCTACAGCGAACTCCAAGGGTTTCCTACGCTTGTCAGCGTAGCTTTTCTGACGGTCGCGCGCCGTTGCCATACGATTTCTGATTTGGACAATCTTTCAGAAGTTTCAAGAACAAGTTCCGGACCTGTGATCTGGCTGTCACCCACCTCAGCCTAACAAAGAGGAGAACGACATTTCCGGCCGTACAACGCTTCAAACGGAGCTGCTTGGATGCTAGTGTGTTAACTGTTGTTGAAGGAGATCTTGATCAACGGCAAGTATTTCTCCCATCCTTTACCAAAATCGATCACACATGCACGTAGCATGTCTTCAAGTGTCTGGATGGTTCGTTCGCTTTGACCATCCGTCTGTGGGTGATAAGCAGTGCTCATGTCGAGACGTGAGCTGAACAATTTATGCATTGATTGCCACAAATCAGATATGAAACGTGGGTCACGATCAGAAATAATAGAGGTTGGCACCCCGTGCCAAGAAACTACCTCCTTCAGATAGACAACAGCAAGTTGCGAGAAATTATCCTTTTCCTTGATTGTTAGAAAGTGCGCTGACTTCGTGAGGCGATCAACGATCACCCAGATGGTATCGTTTCCATTTTGAGTTCTTGGAAAACCAGTGGCGAAATCCATAGCAATTTGCTCCCATTTCCACATGGGTATTTCTGGTTGTTGAAGCAGGCCTGAGGGTTTCTGATACTCTACCTTGACTTTCGCACAAGTCAAACAATTACTCACATACGTCGCGATGTTAGTTTTCATCTTTGGCCACCAATACAAAAATTTTAGATCCTGATACATCTTATCAGAACCTGGGTGAACAGAGTATCGAGATTTGTGCGCTTCGTCCTTGAGAAGCTTCCTAAGATTTCCAAACAAGGGAACCCAAATCCGTTCCATAAAATAATAAATGCCATCTGATCTCTCCACAGGTCGTTTTTCCATGCCCCGAAAATATTTAGCTTCCAGGTTTTCTTCCTTCAACGCTTCAATCTGAGCCGAACGGATCTGATCAGGAAGATTTGAGTGAACTATGAGCTGTGAAGCTCGCAGACGCTTGGGTTTCGTTTCCTTTCGACTAAGGGCATCAACTACAATGTTAGCTTAACCTGGGTAATATTTGATGGCACAATCGTAGTTATTCAACTACAATGTTAGTTCTACCCAGCGACGCTGTCGCATGTTCAATTCCTTCTGGTCAAAAATATGTTGGAGGCTCCTGTGATCGGTATAGATAGTGCATTTGGTACCGTACAGATAACGTCTCCAAATCTTTAGCGCGAAAACCACGGCCCCCAACTCCAAGTCGTGAGTCGTGTAATTCTTCTCATGAACCTTTAACTGCCGAGAAGTGTATGCTATCACTCCTCGGCGAAGTATCAAAGCGACAGAGTATCTATTCTTCGTCGAAATCACATGTGATGAAGTACCTAACCTTCGCCGAGGTTACATGTGACGAAGTACTTAACCTTCGTCGAGATTACATGTGATGAAGTACTTAACCTTCGTCGAGGTTACATGTGACGAAGTATCATAAAGGTTCGTTAATATCACATAACAACAGTTAACACGTTTTCAGCGGGGTTAATGGATCAAACATCAGTTTCTTTACAAGTTCTACAAACCCTAACTACTACTCAACATCAAAATTAGTAACCCCGCAACCTTAACATCGAAATACAACATCATGGATTAACACAAGTCTTGATTAACACAAGTCTTGAAGGTATTCAGATCATCAACCCTCATTATGCAAAATTCTAGATTTAGAATGTTATCCATGAATCCCTAATCTCACATAAAATCACACAATAGAATCACAACATCAGCATAACGTTTAGACACTAACCGTGATACCGATGGGTTTAGATAAATCGAGATGGAAAAATGCTTCGAGATTTCCTACTGCCGTCGCACAGAGAATGGGAAGAAAACTTTAGGGTTAATGTGTTTACGGTTACAAGAGTTTATACAATTCAACTCATAATTGGCTGCGAACCTTCCTAGGCCGAAGGCCCTATTCAGCGAAGGACCTTCTTCGACGAAGATCCATTCTTCGTTGAAATGAGGTTGGCGAAGAATCCACCATTCTTATTCTTCGTCGAAATTAGGGTGGCGAAGAATCCCACTGTTCATCGAGGGGAACTTGTGGCGAAGACCTTATTATTAAACCTTAAACAAACTATATTTAACGCTACACATTTAACAACCAAGCATTACACATAAAACATTGATCATTCAGATAACTATACACGACACCACGTAAATCAAATTGTAAAAAAACAGGATTGTAAAGTCAGTGATGTGCATAGAAAAGACCTTGAAATCTCGGGTTGTCACATTTTCCACCTGAAACCTGTTCTAAACCTAAAACAATTGCATCTTCATAAACGGTCAAAGTTAACAAGTTTTGAATGTTTAAATCTAAAAATTGTTCAAATTTTACAACTTTCAAACTGTTGTTGGTTGGTGATTGATTGAGAGTTGGTCTCATGTGTGTCATGTGTTATTTGACTATCTTCAAAGCGGTTGTTCTCATTACGCGTTTAGCTTTCTTGTATGTGCAGATGCGACATCCAAACAAGCTAAAGGCGAAGAGACGACATTGATGCAATCAAAGGATCAAGATGATCGAGTTGCAGCTGACCACTTTTCAACACCGCAAGGATCTAGAATTCGAAGATCAAAAGATTCACGAGCATCATTCAAGGGGGAGTTTTTTCATACACTCCCTATTTATGAAACGTGAAGACATCTGAATATCCTTCAACGTGAAGAATGAACCTCACGAACGGCGTCTAAGGGGGAGTTTGTTGATGCATATTTTGTGGACGCGACTCGGTTCGGTTCGGATCGGTTCGGTTCGACTCGGTTAGGTTCAGCTCAAGACCGCCGTCACGACATTCCTCCATCGTGCGCCTTAGAGATCGACACACGAACCACGAAGAGCCGTGAACAGTCATAACCTTGACATCACCATGACATCACGATGATGATGTCACATTACAACATAAAATCTTTGCATGGAATTTGATTGTGAATGATGTCTACGAAGATTCCATGCCATGAAGATTAATCCATGTTGGACGAAGACTCCTTGCTGTGGGACGAAGACTCCTTTGACAAAGACTTCTTGCTCTCCAACGAACACTCCATTGTTTGTGACGAAGACTCCACTTCACGAAGATTGGAGGGTTCGTCAGTTGTGTCCACGAAGACTCCTAGTCTTCGTGGGCCTGTTGTATGTTCGTGGGCCAGTTTCCATTCTTCGTTGAGCTGTGGATAAGGTTTGCTATAAAAGGAACACTTGCAGACACAGACACACAGATACCAGTGAGTTTGAGAGAGCATTTTCTTGTACCAATCTTTGTAAACAAACTCTGCTGAAAGTTAATACATGAGCTTTTAAGTTTGAAATCTATTGTGTATTTGTGTGTTCTTTGACTTGGTTGCATACCCGCTTGGATTCCGCACTTGCGGGTTTGTTCGGTAACAAGGAGAAGGTGTTCTAGATCCTCCTCTAGGGACCTACATATCAATATTAAGCGAGCCTAGATTTCAAGAGTTACTGCATCAATCAGAGCAAGAGTTTGGATACAACCATCCCATGGGCGGGATCACGATACCATGTAGTGAATACGTATTCACCGATCTCACTTCTCGTTTTGGGGTATTTTGACTCGTGTAGATGTGTATTTTTCTAACAATGTTTTGTAAACAACAAGACCGTAGTCAGCTTTTGTGGTTGTAAAGTTAGATCGTTGTTCCAGATTAATGAAACTTTAATTGGATATTATTTTGAGTTCATGGAATACTAATTGTTATACGACGTGGTCGAGTACACAAACAAAGCGACTTAGTAGCCAGTTATAAAAGTCGAAGGGGATACTTACAACCGGAATTGCATGCTCTTGCAGTTTGACTCAACCCTATAATCCGATCATTCAGCAAACATTTCTACCTATTCCACATCCAATCATGTTTTAAAAAAGGCCAAGGTTACACACGTATAAATCATAAACTTGGTTGACAATACACTGTCCGTTTGAATGTTTCTGCTGCTTGAAACTCCAAATATATAAATTACCATCGTCAAAGAAAGTGTCCGGACTAATAAACTTTTTGGTGCTCATGGATTAATTACCGTTTTGCGTCCACATAAACACATGACAGGGAACACATAGGCTGGTAATAGAACCTTGAATGAGCTTGGGAAATATAAAACAAAAACAAAATTGATACAGAAAAACTTTACCGAAGTTCATTAAGGTTCCATGATACATTTAAACGCAAGCATTCCATAATTTGTAGTTTACTTTTTGATTAGTGTGACTGAGGCCGGTCACATTTATCAGCTGGTTCTGGTAACTTGAAAACCAAATAAGAAAAGAAATGGATAATTTATGTTTGATACTCTCAACAGGCTATCTTGAAATGGCGGGAAATTTATCTTGTTATATATATATTTTTAAACTACTCAGTTATGAGTTAGAGCTATAGAAGGATGAATCCGAGATGGTTTTTTAGTACAAAACTGGATAAACCATATCAGCAATAGGTAATTAGGTTGGAAGACACGTTGTCCTACAAGTGTTAATAGTGGACTCTATCATCAAGACAAAAGCATGTGACCTTGGTCCTAATCTTCACAACTTACTGCCATATGAAATCAGGCCATATAGCTTTTCATGTATGTCTGGTGTTCAGATTTCTAACAAAGATTGGTATCCACATATCTTCTATAATTTAATTCTGGAAGATATGATAGCATGTGCGTTTGTTTTCTTGTTCATATGTCCCCGACTATTAAGTACCTTGGTATACCTTCTTATATATATCCAACTACATGCCTAATACAACCACATCTTCATAGAAATTAATCTACATCCTCATTCAGAAAGAAGCGATTCTTTGAATTTTTTCCTTCCATCAACAACACTTTACAGTGAACATCCTCTAGCTTCCTTGAAAACATGGCCATCCGTATGCCTCGTATCATTCAAGCAAGACAAATGTAGGTCCCGATACGGACCGTCGGAAAACTACGAGATCTTGTTTCGGATGCCGAAAGAAGTGCGGAATCCCTGTTACCAGACAAACCGAGCGAGAGATAAAAACGACAAAAATATAAAGATTAACGTTCACTAGTATTGATTATCAACAGAGATTGTTACAGATTTATACGATAAGAAAAAAAACACAATGCTCTCTGATAATACTCTCAGTTTTCTTTCTGTGTGTCTCTCTCTGATTATCTTGTTCTGCAAGTGTGCTTATATAGCCGTACCTTATCCACATTCCAACGAACCATCAAACAGCACGAACCTTTCACTCTTCGTCGTCATCATTTGGACGAACTTTGATAAGTCTTCGTCAGACATAAACCTGGACGAACTCTCATTCTTCATCCAAGTAGAGTCTTCGTCCACAAGCATAGAGTGTTCGTCCAAGTAGAGTCTTCGTCCAAAAGCATAGAGTGTTCGTGACTTGTAGTCTTCGTCCAAAGCATTGATCAGTCTTCGTTGCATTTAGTCTTCGTTGGAGAGATACCATGCACGAACAATCAGTCTCGAGACTTCGTTCACATTGGATAGAGTCTTCATGGGAATATTGAAAGTGAACAATTAATTGGTTCAAAGGAAAGAATTCACGTTGACTACATGCAATCCAATCATTGATATGTCATCACATGGCATCATCATGACATCATCATCATGATGTCATGGTAATGTGGCGTCCGATGACGGTTCGCGGCTCTTCGTGCTTCGCGTGTCGATCTCTGGGCCGCACGACGGAGGAATGTCGTGACGGCGGTCTTGAACCGAACTGAACCGAGTCGTACCGAACAGAGTCGTACCGAACCGAGTCGTACCGAACCGAGTCGTACCGAACCGAGCCGCATCCACAAAGTGCATCAACAAACTCCCCCTTGAATGCTGCTCGTGAGGTTCGTTTTCACACTGTCGTCGGATTGTTGGTACACTTTATGTGGACGTGACTCGACTCGGTTCGAATCGGTTCGGTTCGACTCGGTTAGGTCCGGCTCAAGCCCGACGTCACGGCATTCCTCCGTCGTGCGCCCCAGAGTTCAACACGCAAAGCACGGAGAGCCGCGACATTTCCCGCCGACACATCACCATGACATCATCATTGTGATGTCATAGTTGTTGAAATTGTGAAAACAATTGACGAAACACATGTGGGCCGTAACTCCTTATTGGGCTTTGACTTCATTTGGGCCGAAACCCTTTAATTGTACATGTAAGTCGAAACAGTCACCCAGTTTCGTCGACTTTGTCATGGCCGGCCCCCGTTTCGTCGACTTGTGTTGTTTCGCCGAGTTATTTTTGTGTTTCGTCAAGATATGTGTCTGTCTAGTATAAATACCCCTCATAGTTTCTGTGTGAAACTGATGAGTATGAGAGCTGTGAGACTTAGTGAGAGTCTGTAAAACTGTGTGTGTATCAGTTGTATCTGTTCTCATCCCGTTTAATCAATAGATTGTGCTTCTTTGGTTAAACCGTGTTCTTATTAACTGTGTTTGGTTTGGCATCGTTACGGGGATTTCGCACCCGTGACCGTGTTTGTGATAAACAAGGATTTGGTTTTGTTATCGATCCTCCGATCTCGGGACCTACAAGTAGTATCAGAGCTTTGGCTCTAATCCTTGTTTAAAACCAAATAAGTTTGGGTTTTTATCAAGTGGTTTTTAGTGATTTTTCAGATTTTGTTCTTTAAAAATTTATATATTTTCTGGAAAAAGTCACTAAAATCAGTGTTTATCTTGTTGTTTTGCTAAAAGTTTGTTCAAAAACCTTGTTTGTTTGAATGTTTACATGTTACTAGTGGGTTTTTGTTGAATGTTTTAAGCAAATCTTGTGTTCGGAAATTTATCGGTCACCGGAAAACTCATAAATCCATCAGACCTTCATAGAGTTCATGTGTCTTCTTTAAAGTTTCACACTTTTTGATCTATTGTATAGTCACTGTATCAGTTGTTAGTGATTTTGTATTTAAAAGATAAAGGAAATTTGATTTAAAAAAATTATATATGCCATGCTTTGTTTGGTGAGATAGGCACATGGTGTAAGTTTGAAAAAATGGTGTCTTGTGTCAGGAGATAAGGTTACTTTGTGATAAGGTTACTTTGGTTACTTCACCCACTCTCTATTCTTTGTCTCTTTGATTGACAAAAGTGATAAGTGAGGAAACCCCAAAAGAAGGTTCATGGGTCAAACAGTGACTCACCATAGAGTTTCGTCAAAGCATTTGTTTTTGTCGATCAACTTTATTTCATAACTTCGTCTAACATTCATATTTAAAAAAAATAAAAATAAAAAAACAATAAAATAATAATAAATAAAATATGGCCGACAATATAGGTATCTATTTAATTCTTATCGGGCCAATCCAAAAACAATCTGACAATTCACATGTTACATCGTTCAACAATCTGAGTTTCATCGAGCTTTATAATTCGGTTTCGTCGACCAGAATCTAGTTTCGTCAAAATCAATCATACAATTCTGTTTCGTCGATCATCACACTTCAATTATTTCGTCGCTCACCAGTTTCGTCGCACTTTTTAATTGAGTTTCGTCGCACATTTCAAGGATAGTGTTTCGTCGCCAAATATCATCACATCAGTTTCTTCGATTCAGCAATCAACTGAGTTTCTGCCCATACACACAAATCAGTTTCGTCATTGATCATAGCGTTTGGTCGAGTTTGTTATCAATTTTAAACAGAAGACTTGCAAAAGTGTCTTAACAGTTCATTTTCAAGTGTGTGACTAGGTTTTCAATTCCATACACCAATCATGAGTTGCACAAGTCCGTGGGATTGGAGTACGGACTCACAACCAGTTCAAAAACCGACTTCGATGGCCGAATATTTAGCGAGTACCATACCTCGACAACAACAGTCAATAAGTGCAAGTCAATGGGCATTGGTGTCAAATCAAAATCAAAGCATTCAAAATCTATTGCTTAGTGAGAGTGAGACGGGTAGCAACAATCGGCCGCCAAAGTTAAATCACATGAACGACTATCCATCATGGAAGGGACGTTTCCACACATACGTTCAAGGGCAAAGCACCAAACTTTGGACATGTTTCATTAATGCATGCAACCCTGCCCTCGAAGTAGCAGCATCAACTTCAGCGGGTTTTAATAATATGCTTGAAAACGACAAAAAGGCATATGATCTGGAGAAGAAGGCATATGCTATTCTCACTCAAGCACTTCACAAAGACATCTATCATCAATTCTCCTATTATAAGACCATGAAAGAGTTATAGCGAGTGGAGAAAGGAATGCAACCTCTAGAAAGACATGCCATGATTTATTGAAGAAAGAGTTTGAATCATTTCGATTCTTGGATAATGAAACTCTAAATGATATGACTTCACGCTTTTATCATTTGATTAGTGAAATGTGTTCTTATAATGTTGCTGCAACTCATCAGGAAATGATTGCACGGTTTGCTGATGCTCTACCTCCTAAGTGGAGTCCATTTATTGAACTTCTAAAGCATACGAGCACTATAGATACAACCAATGGCACTCTCTATGAATTCATTCAGAAGTTGGAGCACAAGAACGAAGAGTAAATTCGGAGAGCTAAAATGATTGCACCTCCTCAAAATACAGAAATGTATTTGCCTGGTTTTGGTCCTTCAGCTAGTTCTAGTTCCATTCAGCAAGCAACCGAAGCTTCAAACGGCGTTTGTGTCCAATACAAGCTCATCACCGTTTCCACAGTGGAATCAAAGTGCTTATCTTTCACAATCCATACCCCAACCACAAGCCCAACAATGGAATCAAAGTGCATATCTTTCATCTTCCGTACCCCAACCTCAAGCCCAACCAAAACAACAACAAGCACATTATACCAACAATCCTTCACTCCAAAACACCAACACTGTCAGAGTTGATACTTCAAATCTTTCAAAAGTCAGTGTAGAAGTTGCTAAGGAACATTTGGAACTTCTTAACACAATGTTCAGTTCCTATTGTGGATTGGTAGCAGGTCAAATTGGAAACATCAATATGACCAATGAAGATTATCAGTAGATAGACCGTGATGAAATGGAGTTAATGGACATCAAGTGGGCGTTTGCAAGTGCTGTTAGAAGGGCAAAGGATTTCATGGGTCGAACAGGAAGAACTTCGTTGGAAGGCAAGAATGATACGAAGTACGGGTTTGATAACAATGCGGTTACTTGTTTCAATTGTGGCGAAAGGGGACACTTCAAATGTGAGTGCACTCGACCAAGCAGACAAGGCAACCAGAATCCATTAAGAAATCAGACAAATACGTCCAATGCCAACCAAGATGACCGTGGAAAAGGGATAGTAGCTGTGAATAACACCACCAACCAGAACCAGTCTGGACCATCAAACACCAATCGAGCATTGACCGTTCAAGCTGATGAAGGATGAAATTGGTCTGTACAATTCGGAGATGGTAATCAAGGAGGTGGAACTGCTTGCTATGCAAAAATCATCAACCACATCATGCTTGTTCACAAAGAAGAGTTTGTTGAAAGTGATGATAACTCGAGTTATAGCGGGAGTTCAGCTGATGAAAGCTCGAATGCGGGAGATTGTAATTCTGAAGATGGATCTTTCTCTTCTCATACTGCCTTCATGGCTAATGTCATAGCTTCTACAAGTCAGGTAAAATCTGAAACTCCTAGCATATGTAGTCATTGTGCTAATATGAAACATGAATGTGCTGAATTGAAACGTGAATCTGAAACGGTTCATAGTCACAATCAGAGTTTGGTTATTGAACTGTCAAAGTGCAAAGAGGCAAACATGGCTTTAGTTCGAAACGAAAAGGAATTTGAATCTGTAATTGAAACCTTAAAGAAAAGTTTTTCCGAAGTGAACAAAGTTGTTTATGATAAACAAGTTAGTATTAACGATTACATTAACATCGTTGAGGAAACCAAAAAGGAACTAGCCATTGCCAAATGCGAGCATGATGCTATCAAGCAAAAATTGGAGAGTTATTCAAACTCCCGATTTGTGCTCGATCACATCATCGATGTTCAACAACTAAAGGGAAACATGAAAGGCGTAGGGTATAAGGCGTGTCCACCCCCTTTGAGACACAACTATACCAGAATGCCCTATGAAGAGGATATGCCTCATTTTGAACCATCTGTACCTCTTGATTATGAGGATATTACAACTGGGTTAGGTTTCAGAACGGACAATTCATCGGAGGGCTCATCTGATAGCAAAGAAAAGTCATCATCTGCTTCAAATCAAAGTCCTCCAACCATTAAGGACTATGATTCGTCAGATGATGAATCAGATTTGAGTGACCAGGATGAATCACTTGATGAGACGAAAGGAGTAGAAATTCCAATAGAGAATCATATTCTTTGTGATCCTCCTACTCCTGCAATGCAACCTATTGCCAAGCAAGTGATAGATCCTATCAAATCTGTCAAAGATGTCAAGAATGACAAGGAAAGTGTGTCTGCTGTTAAAAGCAATAACTTGTTGTACACTCTGGTCGGAGATGTTAAAATTTATTCAGACAATGATTTTCCAATTAAAAATGTCAATCCATCTTTGATTGATAAAGTTTTTGAAGATAACACAAGCAAGTTTTTGGGAAAGACGATCCCGGGAGTTACTGTAACTCAATGTGATCCAATTCCAAAGACTGAAATCAGAAAACAATTTGGAAAACAGAAATCACTGACAAAGCAACAGCCAATTGCTTTTAAGGGTAAACAACAACAACGAGCTCCAAAGCCAAAGGCTAAGGTTGATTCAAAAGGAGCTCGTTACAAGAAGAAAGCAAAAGACGTTAAGTTTGTGGCATCCAAAGGTACTGATAAAGTGGAGACTTTTGAAAATAAATCAAATACCGATTTTGTACAAAAAGTCAACATTTTGAAACGTAATAGTGATAACAATTACACCCAACACACAAACGGGTGTGAAGCTAGTACCTCAGGGTCTACAACTTCTACGTCAGGTCGTCGATCAGATTCTCCTAAGTTTGTTGAAAGGAGAACTTGTTTCAAATGTGGGAAGTTTGGGCACATCATTAAAGACTGCACAAACTCGCCCAAACCAAATTTTGTTGAAAGAGCCCCCTCTGAACAAGGTCACTCACAACGTCGTCCTGTTTCTCCAAAACATGATAAACGCACTATTAAAGAACAAGAAACAAAACAACGGCGTCAAAATGTGAAGGTGATCGAAAAGGCTTTAAAACCAGAAACTGTTAAAAGGAAACCAATTTTGTCACAACCGTTAAAACCAGAGATTTCTAAATCTGTAAATAATACACAATCCGGTAAACGGAAACAAGCTTGGAAACCAAAAACAGGTGAGGATTCAGGGGGAGGCATGCAATTTAAGGACCTTCAAGGAATTGAAATTACATTTCTTGATGCTCAGGGGCAACCCAAGTCTATGAAAGCTTGGTCCCCCTCTCCAACTAATCTCTGAGTGAGTGTGTAGGATGTTGCAGGAGGAACTTTCGATAGCCGTAAGATTGTTGATAGTGGAACGTCCTTGCACAAGATAGGCGACAAAAGAAATTTTTGCATTTGATGGAGAGAAAAAGAAAAGAAGACAAAAGTGTGTTTGTTGAAAGAGATTAAAAGCTTCGACAAAATGAAAATCATTCCAAAGGTTGATTGTTCAAGGCTTTGATCGGGTCCCCAGGATAGATTCAATCAAGATGTACGCACCTGCAGCATGTCTGAAGTTCAAAATCAACAAGATGAACGTGCAGTGTACATTTCTTCGTGGTGTGATTGAAGAAAATGTATTTGTTGAACAAACCAACCGGGTGTCCGGATGCCTTGGCGTGGATTGAACAACCGCACACTACTTCTGAAAGAGAAAGACAAAGACCTTCGCTGGTGCAATGTAGAAGACCAGCCAGACCCAAAGGTTTATGATCTTGATGCTGTGAAGAGATTTCTCAGTAGCTACAAAAATCGGCTTTCAAGTCCACACCGGGTGAATATCCAGCTTAGGAGAGTGCTCAGATTCCTTGCAATGCATGAAACAGTTGCAGGATACGGTTTTAAATTTCTAATTTCTCCTATACTTGTCGATTTTTAAGCTGCTTTATGAATTATTATCATCTAGTACAGCACTATTTGTCCAGACACGTTGATCTCAAATATCACCTCACACTTGATTGTTTCACTATGAAACTCGTCAATGTTGTCATGGTCCACACCGCTTACCGACGTGCCAACTCATTTTCCCAAAATTCGATAAAATCATTTCTGATTAAAATTAATTTTGGTAAACGGCATTGAGGTAAAACATGAGTTAACCAACATCGGAAAATCATTTTTGTAAATACCTTTGTGTTTTTTAAAATTTATCATAGTTTGTTGATTTTAGGGGGAGTAAATCCAAAATTTGAAAATCCAAAAATATCGAAAAATTTAAAAACACAAAAACAATAGATAAACAAAAATGAGTTTCCTGGCGAGAAAAAGAGAATATGATAGTACATCAGTGGTCTGTCTAAACCTCTTCGAACTGAATGCAAAATGAAAAACGATAAGCAGCTCTATATAAGATGTATCGGTAGGCTCACAATCATTTTTAAGTGTGCAGGGTGATATAAACCTTAATCGGCTGAAGACCAGGTGGGAACCATTCATTGGCATATGGTCTTAGTACCGAAATTTTGTTTGAGAGATTGCCGAGGTTCTGAGATATTCGGTCTTTATGCTGCTTATCATCTGGGTATCATGGTTGTTTCTTTTATAGAAAAATAACGGAGACATAGTCTAGATCTTCCATGACACCATATATACGTGTACGTATTGCATTCGACCTCAATAAGTGATCAACAATCACATGTCTAAACAAATAAGTGATAGTATATCACATTTTTCCGGGAGTCAAGTTCGTCTATTTGCTATACGAAAGTACTGACCTGTTCACAGACTTGCTCCTGTGCCCTCATGCATCGAAAATCAAGTTCCTCATCAATAAGTGATCCTATCACATAGGGCTTGTTTTCAATCAAAATAAGTGAGAATCTCACATCATATACATATACGGTCAAACAGATGATAATCGGTATACTCACCGGTAAGATGAACCCTCGTGCATACCTTGATACGGGAACGTGTCGTGTGTGGATGAACATCGGTCGGTATGTATAGATCATACACTAATCGTATACCCTCGCCATTATTACATCTGATAAGTTGAGCTTATGTGGACAACATTGCCGGTAATTGTTATAGGATGCTTATCTAAATGTTAACTAATTGAACAACAAGAGCGTTTTGGCATGACCGTACACTGATATGATTCTCTTACCCTCGAAACTCGCAAAAAGAATATCTATAAATATTTATTTACTGCTTTCGTCTTTGCACCTTTGTATATATTTATTTATTGTTTTCCGTCTTTTCAGTTGAAAAATGAAAAATTCCAAAAAGATTTTAGGTGTGTTTTAATATAAACTTTATAAAATCCAAAAAGATTTTGCTTCTAGTTTATTTTTGATTGACCGATGTTGGAACTCGAGTCTATCCTACCCAAAATCCGGATTTTAAGCCGGAAAACAATTGCATCTTCATAAACTGTCGAAGTTAATAGATTTTGAAAGTTAAAGGATTAAAATTGATCATTTTCTAATCTTTCAAACTGTTGTCGGTCGGTAGTTGATTGTAAAAATGATCACATATGTGTCATTGGTTTAACTGTTAACTATATTCCAAGCGGTTGTTCTCATTATGCGTTTAGATTTCTTTCATGTGCAGATGCTAAAGGCGAGGAGAACATGTTCGATGACAAGCTTTGGAATGAAGACACGACGTGAAGGCACTCAAAAGATAAAGATGATCGAGTTGCCGTTGACCCTTCATCAACACCACAAGGATCTAAAGAATTGAAGATCAGAAGATTCACAAGCATAACTCAATGGAGAGTTCATTCTAAGGGGGAGTTTGTTAACACACTTCCTAAATGAAAAGGGGAGTTTGTTGATACACTTTCTTCTTAAGACGCGTGAAGACTTTGAAGATCCTCCGACACAAAAGACACAGAAGACGAACCATCACGAGTAGCGTCCAAGGGGGAGTTTGTTGGTACACTTTATGTGGACGTGCCTCGACTCGGTTCGAATCGGTTAGGTTCGACTCGGATAGGTCCGGCTCAAGCCCAACGTCACGACATTCCTCCGTCGTGCGCCCCAGAGTTTGACACGCAAAGCACGGAGAGCCGCGACATTTCCCGCCGACACATCACCATGACATCATCATTGTGATGTCATGATGATGTCATAGTTGTTGAAATTGTGAAAACAATTGACGAAACACATCTGGGTCGTAACTCCTTATTGGGCTTTGACTTCATTTGGGCCGAAACCCTTTAATTGTACATGTATGTCGATGAAACGCTCACCTAGTTTCGTCGACTTTGTCATGGCCAGCCCCTGTTTCGTCGACTTGTGTTGTTTCACCGAGTTGTTTTTGTGTTTCGTAAAGATATGTGTCTGTCTAGTATAAATACCCCTCATAGTTTCTGTGTGAAACTGATGAGTATGAGAGCTGTGAGACTTAGTGAGAGTCTGTAAAACTGTGTGTGTGTCAGTTGTATCTGTTCTCATCCCGTTTAATCAATAGATTGTGTTACTTTGCTTAAATCGTGTTCTTATTAACTGTGTTTGGTTTGGCATCGTTACGGGGATTCCGCACCCATGACCGTGTTTGTGATAAACAAGGATTTGGTTTTGTTATCGATCCTCCGATCTCGAGACCTACACGGATTTAAAATCTTCATGATTCGCACACAGGGAGTGTATCAGCAAACTCTCTCTTGAATGTTGCTCGTGAAGTGTTGATCTTCGAATTTTAGATCCTTGCGGTGTTGATAAGTGGTCAGCGGTAACTCGATCATCTTGATCCTTTGATTCGTTGTGTCTTCATTCCAAAGCTTGTCGTTTAACACGTTCTCTTCGCCTTTAGCTGGTTCGAATGTCGCATCTGGATATACAAGAAAGCTAAATGGGTAATGAGAACAACCTCTTGGAATATAATCAACACAAACAAACGATACACATATGACCAACTCTCAATCAAACACCGACCGACAACAGTTTGAAAGTTATAAAATTTGATCAATTTTAGATTTTAACTTTCACTTGTTAATTTTGACCGTTTATGAATATGTAGTTGTTTTAGGTTTCAATCAGGTTTCAGGTGAAAAAGACTCGAGATCCAACATCAGGCAATCAAAAATAAGAAAGAAATAAAATCTTTTTGGTTTTTATAAAGTTTATATTAAAACACACCTAAAATCTTTTTGGTATTTTTGAATATTTGAAATTTAGAGACGGAAAGAAGTAAATAAATATTTACAGAGATGAAGAAACTGAAAGCAGTAAATAATTATTTAAAAACATTCTTTTTGCGAGTTTCGAGGGTAAGAGAATCATATCGGTGTACACGGTCACGCCAAAACGCTCTTGTTGTTTAATTAGTTAATATTAAGATAAGCACCCTATAAAGATTATCGGTATTGCTGTCCACATAAGCACAACTAAACAGATGTACTCGCGGTCAGGGGATACGTTAAGGTATGATTTATACTTACCGACCGGTGTTCATCCACACACGACACATTCCCGTATCAAGTTATGCACGAGAGTTCATCTTACTAGTGAATATACCATTTATCATTTTTTTTTCAACGTATATGATGTGAGATACTCACTTATTTTGGATGAATACAAGCCCTATATGATAAAATCACTTATTAATGAGGAACTTGATATTCGATGCATGCAGGGCATAAGAGCAAGTCCGTGAACAGGTTAGTACTATCGTACTGACAAAGAGACGAACTTGACTCCTGAATTAAACTGTGATATTTTATCACTTATTGATTGGGACATGTGATTGTTTATCACTTATTGAGGTCGGATGTATCATGTATTATATACATGTTTGTATGATATTTACACGTATGTATGGTATGATGGAAGATCTAGACTTGCGTCTCCGTTGTTTTTGGTAAAAGAAACAACCATGATACCCAGATAATAAACAGCATAAAGACCACGTATCTCAGAACCTCGGCAATCTATCAAAACAAATTTCGGTACCAAGACCATATGCCAATGAGCGGTTCCCACACAGTCTTCAGTCGATTTAGGTTTATATCACCTTGCACACTTTAAAATGATTGTGAGCCTACAGATACATCTTATATAGAGCTGCTTATCGTTTTTCATTTTAGGTTTAAAGAGGTTTCGACAGACCCTCATGTACTATCATTTTTTCTTTTTCTCGCCAGGAAACTTATTTTTGTTTTTCTATTGTTTTTGTGTTTTTGAAATTTTTCGATGTTTTTTTATTTTTAAAATTTTTCAATGTTTTTGTATTTTTTCTTTTTTACTCCCCCGAAAATGCTATAAAGTACGAGAAATTAAGAAAACACAAACAAATATTTACAAAAATAATTTTCCGATGTTGGTTAACTCATGTTTTACCTCGATGCCATTTACCAAAATTAATTCAATCAAAAATGATTTACCGAATTTTGGAAAAATCAGTTGGCATGTCGGTAATCGGTGTGGATCAAAACAACATTGACGAGTTTCAAATTGAAACAATCATGTGTGAGGTGATATTCAAGAACAACGTGTCTGGTCAAGGAGTGTTGTATGAGATGTTAGTAATTCAAAAAGCAGCTTAAATATCGATAAGGATAGGAGAAATTAAAAATTCAAAACCGTAATCCTGCAACTTCTTGGTGCATTGGCAGGAATTTGAGTGCTCTCCTAAACTGGATATCCACCCGGTATGGACTTCAACGTCGATTTTGTAGCTACTTCAGTTAACTAAGAAATCTCTTCACAACAGCAAGATCAGAAACCTCCGGGTCCGGCTGGTAAGTGGCAAATGGAGCATGTGGGAAAGCTTGTACGCATCATCATTGGTCGGTCCATACATGATGTCTTCCACTTGCTTTTGCACCAGCAAAGGTCTTCATCTTTCTCCTTTAGAAGTAGTGTGCGGTTGTTCAATCCATGCCAAGGTATCTGCACACCCGGTTGGTTTGATCAACAAACACATTTTCTCCTAGATGTAACAATGTTTCGGAGCCTTTTGTCGCCGATCTTGTGCATGGACGCTCCACTATCAACGATCCTAAGACTATCAATAGTTCCTCCTGGAATATCCTGCATACTCATTCAGAGATTATTTGGAGAGGGGGACCCAAGCCTTCACAGACTTGGGTCGTCCGTCATCATCGAGGATTGTGACTTCCATTTCCCGATGATTCGGAATTGATGTAGCTCCCCCTGAAACAGTTATCGATTTTGGTTTCCAAACCTGTTTTTGTTTTTCATTTTTAACTTCTAATTTAATAGACTGTGTTTGGATAACCTCTGGTTTAAAAGCCTTTTCAACTTTTCTTCTTTGTTTCTTTTTCTGTTTCTTTTCTGGTTGCTTATGAAGACGAGGGTCCTGTTTTGGTGAAACAGATCTTCTATGGTAACAGTTACCATGGGGCCATCAACTTTTGCTTTTCCCTTGGTGAGATATGGACACTTTCTGACAATGTACCCATACTCACCACATTCAAAACATGATCTCCGCTCAACAAACCTCGGAGTATCATAACTGTAGGAACTTGATGATGAACTTCGTAATCTTGAGGTACTTGGTCCTACATCACAACAGTCTGTGTGTTGTGTGTAGTTTTTTAGATTGTCTCTTTTCAAAATTTTCTTTTGCATAACAAAATCTGTGTTGGATTTGTTTTCAAAAGATTCAGTTTTATCCAACCCTCGGGATTTAACGAAGTTCACTTTCTGAACCTTCTTCTTGTTTTGGCTTTGTTTGCCTTTTCCCTTTCCTTGGTGAGCGTGGCTTTCCTTTCGTTGATTGTTTTGAGATTGCAATTTTTTATTCCTGTATTGCTTTCTAACTTCGGATTTTGGGATAGAAGCACACTTAGTTACTACAACTCCTGGACTCGACTTTCCCAAAAACTTAATAGTAGAATCTTCGAAAACTTTTTCAATCAAGGATTGATTGACATTTTTGATTGGGAAATCCTTGTCTGAATATAGTTTTTCAGATCCAATCAACGTATAAAGCAAGTTCAGGCTTTCACAACTCTCAGACTCTTGTGCAGACGTGAACTCAACCAGAACAGTCTTAGTAGGTTTTGCGGGAGGATCACATAGAATATGATTCTCAAGAGATATGTCCTCTTCTTTGATAACCGCATCAGACTGTACTGACTTAGTATCATCGGATTCATCATCTGAAGAATTAGCATCCTCAACAATGACCGGAGGATCCTGATTTTGTTCAACAGTTGATACTTTCGTATCTGCTCTGCTGACACATCTGAATCTGGTGATACTTCCTTTTTTGTAACCGAGCCCAGCTGCAAATTCCTAAACGTCTAATGGAACTGATGGTTCAAAGTAAGGCTTATTCTCTTCATCAGGCATAGCGGTATAATTGTGTCAAATAGGTGGAGGACACTTCTTATATCCAATGCACGTGACATCATTCTTCTTTTTCTGTATGTCAATGATGTGATCCAACACATACCTAGAATTTGAGTAACTATGTAACCTAAGCTGGATCGCCTCATTTTCACACTTGACACAGACCAACTCCTTTTGTGCTTCCTCGAGCCTAGTGATGTAATTGTTTATCGCAGTTTGTTTTCTTGAAACCATTTTTGTTAGCTCAGACTTATCTTCCTTCAATGTGTCAATTATCTTTTTACATTCATTTTCATGATTTTTGTGAATCATATTGGCCTCTGTGCATTTTGAAAGATCCACGATCACACTTTGATTG
The DNA here is from genome assembly GCF_002127325.2 of Helianthus annuus. Taxonomy (NCBI): domain Eukaryota; kingdom Viridiplantae; phylum Streptophyta; class Magnoliopsida; order Asterales; family Asteraceae; genus Helianthus; species Helianthus annuus. The sequence goes on along the minus strand of NC_035449.2, from coordinate 64,334,924 downwards.
TGGATAAATATCACGTCATACTTGCTTTGCAAATTGTCATATTTGCTTTGCAAATCCGACAATTTGCTTTGCAAATCAGACAATTTAGCATTTAACTCAACACAATTATCACACCTATCAGAACTTGGTTTATCTACACATACCTGACTGGATTCGCTCTCAGATAGTGAATCATTTGCCTCAGAATCAACAACCTCCCTCGACGATTTATATTCAGATCCATCCTTGCTTGAACTTGAACTTGTAACATCTTCTTCAGCTGAACTACTGCCATGTTCAGAACTGTCATCATTTCCCTAGGACTCACCATCGCTAACATTCTAGACAATTTCAGCATAAAATGTCATTCTTGTTTGACAACTGTTCTCCAACTGAACTGTCGGATCACAATCGACAGTAGATTTATCCCGTAGATTGACTTTTAGTGGTGGAGGGTTACTTGACGGTGTGGGAGACTGAAGCCAAGATGGCACTAAACCCTTTTGCGTTGGAATGGGTGAGGACGAGGGTGTGGGAGACTAAGCCCATGAAGGCACTAAACCCTTACTCGTATACATATTATCCCCAACTGGTTGTGGTGTTCCATACATATCGATGCTTGAGATAAAAACTGTTTGTAGCTGAGCATGTTGAGCAGGTCTTGTAGCTGAGGCACCTGGTTGTGGTTCACCATACATATTTCTTGTAACAGTGCTAGTACCTCTACAATTTCCATAATACATCTTAGGATCAGGTTTCCCACCCCACCAAGTCATGATGTGTAGAAAATACCAACTTAAAACCAACTTTTAACCTCCTGTGAAAAATAGGATTCCATGAAAAATGCAAGATCACGAAAAAATGATAGAAAAAGGTGATAGGATTCCATGCCTGTTGTAGACCAGAAAAGGACAAACTAGTTGGTGTTTCTTTGACTTAATTGTTTTTGTTTTGTTTTGTTTTGTTATGTTTTTTTTTTTTTTTGACCTTATATGATTCTTCGTTGAATGAGACAATTTTTGTTGACTAATGTTTGAAATGGTGAAAGTAGGTGAAAAGGTGATAGTTTTTGGCAAATCTTATCTTGTTTGACAAAAAGTGTTGATATGACAAATGTTTCAAACAACCATACTTTGAAAACCCACTTTTTATTAAACAAATGATAAAATATATTATCTTCAATAATGCAACTCAAGAAACTCTGGCCAAAGGAATTCACGGGAAAAAATGGTGTTTAATGATATTCACGTTAAAATTCAACACAACTTTAACTCTTGATTATCTCCAAAGATTTTAAACAAGTTTAAAACAAAACAACACCAAATAACATCAGATTTAAAACAGAATTTTCAAGAAACACAACTAGGTTTTTGACTTTAAACCATGAAAGAGACTAAAAAACCCACTCGAAAATATCACCGGAAGCTCGGTCTTCAACAAGAAATCGAGCCTATAGCTCTTATACCACATGTAGGTCCTCATACGGATCGTCGGACAACTTCGAGATCTTGTTTCGGATGCCGAAACAGGTGTGGAATCCCTGTTACGACACAAACTGAGCGAGAGATAAACACAACAAGAATATAACGATTAACATTCACTAGTATTGATTATCAACAGAGATTGTTACAGATTTATACAATAAGAAACAACGCAATGCTCTCTGATAATACTCTTAGTTTTCTTTCTGTGTGTCTCTCTCTGATTATCTTGTTCTACAAGTGTGCTTATATAGCCGTACCTTATCCATATTCCAACGAACCATCAAACAGGACGAACCTTTCACTCTTCGTCGACATCATTTGGACGAACCTTGATAAGTCTTTGTCAGACATAAACCTGGACGAACTCTCGTTCTTCGTCCAAGTAGAGTCTTCGTCCACAAGCATAGAGTGTTCGTCCAAGTAGAGTCTTCGTCCACAATCATAGAGTGTTTGTGACTTGGAGTCTTCGTCCAAAGCATTTATCAGTCTTCGTTGCATTTAGTCTTCGTTGGAGAGATACCATGCATGAACAATCACTCTTGAGTCTTCGCTCACATTGTGTAGGTCCGTTTTCGGAGGGTCGATTACGAAACCAGATCCTTGTTTATCACAAACACGGTCACGAGTGCGGAATCCCCGTGACGATGCCATACCAAACACAGATAAACACAACACGAAGTAACCAACGAAACACAGTCAATTGATTAAAGTGGATGAGAACACGTATCAAACAAATACACACAATGTTTGACAGTAAACTTTCACAGTGGGTATGTTCTCATAGTTTCATACTGAAACCAGAAGGTTTTTATATAGGCAGCCCAAGCCCAGTGTTGACGAAACACAAATTGGGCCTGACGAAACATCACAGTCGACGAAACACTAGGTGTTTCGTCACTGTTCATGGCAAAACATAGAGTTGTGGCCAAAAGAGTGTTTCGTCATACCTGTACCCAATGAAACATGATGTTTCGTCGAGGGCTGCATAAGTTGTGTGCTGCAAACATAATAAACACACAAACAAACATACAAACCAAATATGCAACATGCATTGTTCATTAACCATTACATAACAACTGAGACAAACTTGTTGGACACAAGTAGGATAGGAGGATATCCGACTTGGTCGACGGGGAATACAGACTCGATAACCAAAAAGACTGTACAAATACATCGTTAAACTAGAACAAGTTACAGACACAAAATAAGGCACCAACAAACTCCCCCTTGTCTGTTACTTGGTCTTCAGTCTTCAATCTTCAGTGTTTCAGCGTCCAGGTGCTTCCAGCATGAATTCCTCGGTAAAAGAAGTAACAAGCGACGTGCTGAAATCTGCTTGAGTCATGAAGATGTTGCCACGTCCACCGCCGCGGCCGCCTCCACGTCCACCGTTACGTCCGCCACGTCCGCTCATGATTCTATATAAGAAAAGAGTAGAAAAGATGAGGATCGCAATCAAGTAGAAGTCGAACATCACCACGACTTCTAGGGATTTGAGAAACTCTAACATTACACAGATAGTGGAACAGAACCCCTTTCACACTTATTAAGCCTCACTGGGATTCACATGCACCTCACATTATTATATGTGCACCCATAATAATAAGGCAATTTGCATGCTTATCTCAGTGCCTCTTAACTCGCGCTAAAAGGTTCCCCACACTCGAATCACAAAACGAAGGACATTATGAAACTAGGAACCACAAAAGTCGAAAGGTAGTGTCACACTATCAAGCATTACTCAAACATGCAGCATATGTAATCATATCATAGTATCTAGTATGTCATTTCATGCAAGTCGTGGGTGTGTGTATACTAGATAAGTACTGCATAATGTAAACAGAGGACGAACCTTGCAATCTGGAGCTGAGTGTCATGGTCGTTTTCGATACTGTTTGGTTATAGTCTGGTTTTATGAAAACGTTTTAAAATCTAGTTCACGATAACCAGTGGCTCTGACGTGCCAGGATCTAGCCACTAATCACATTGAACCATTGATACATAAATAAAATAAAACTTTCCATTAAATGAAATTGTATAATTCAAACACCAGTTAGAAAATTAACATGTTCAGCGGAAGCATAATAGTTTGTTCAATAAGTTTAAATGAAAATGTTCAAAACAATGCGACTTCGAGAAAGGTTCCAAATGCCACGACCCATGACCAGTCCAGCTTCCCAGACAGCAAGTTCCATGACAGTGTACCTAAGGATCTGCAAGCATGCAGAAAAGTGTATCAGACAACGCTGGTGAGTTCACAGTTGGTTTAACCATTTGTTACCAAGTGTAAGTGTTGACTTATGTTATTTATGTTGATAATAACTCGATACCAGAGATGGCCCTTTTTGCCCTTCTCGAATGCTCTATCAAACATTGGTCATGATTTTAAGTTATTAGTTCACGCCCGTCCTATCCAGGTACGTCGTGAGGGTGCCAAACATAATAGTGCTATCAACTAATAACCCCGTTGCCCTACAAGAAACTAACCCGGTAGTATGATGGGACTTAAGTGATAGAAAGTGAGTGTATTATCCAACATCAACATTTACTAAAAACTGCCTCATATCCCGTACAAGGATATGGGTTTGTGAAAACTGCCTCACATCCGCTACGAGGATGTGGGTTTATGAAAATTCATTTATATGTTCATCTGTTTGATTGTCCCCACCGGACGCATGCTTGTTTTGAGAGAAGTGAACTCATCTTAGTTTTGCTCGGTATGTTAAGTTACCCGTTCCAATTCAATCAACCAACCCTACCGTGGTTACCAAGGAAATCAGTTTTATAGTCAATCAAGTCACGTATTTTCACAGTTTGCATTCATAGCAAATATCACAGAGCAATTATTCAATCTCATATAGGTCATAACTATTTGACACCTTACTGTTCAAAAGGTTCTGTTCGTTTATTCTTTTGCAACATCCAAAGAACCTGTTCTTCGTGGTTTTCCTATAAATAGCAAGGCCCCCTTGCTCATTTCTTCACACATTTGTTCTCAAACCTGCTCTAAGTTAATGCTCTCCATTGTGGGCTACATACCTGAGCAATTTGAGTTCAAATGTTCAAGCATGGACCCTTTGTAAGTATTCTTTCGTGTTTTTATTGCGTTTTGAAGCACGAAAGTCAAACAGTGTTTGACTTTCTGCTTTGACCGGTCAATGGTCAACACGAAGTTCATTTGAACTTCGCAACGTGAGTGTATTCACGATAGTTATAGTCCCTTGCTACTATACCTACTGATTACCACATTGATTAGGTGTAGTGACGACTCATAGTTTCGGTCAAAATACTCATCTATGCGTATTTTGCAAACAAACTATTCTTAGGTATCAAAACCGTTTGTTTTGATATCAAAACCTGTTTTCTAAGTAAGTTAAACAAGTTCTAACATGTTTAGCTCGTCACTTTTAGTCAAGTGCTTGTGTAGAATGGTAAGTCAAGCGGTCTTGGCAACCGCTTAGACTTTCGAACCCGACCCGTTTGGTCGATCATTAGGATCCGACCAAACATATAATGTGACCATAGTCGTATAGGGAATAACCTTCCGAGGTTATACCTTATGGTCACTTCGTTTAGTTAGTTGTATGATAGGTAGTTTATATGCCTTAGGAAAATGACCTAAATGCCCTTTCTCGCATAATTTCATTTTAAGCAAATGTAACACATGTTTTGACATCTAAACTCATGATATAACATAATTAGATATGTTAAGGCATATAATACTTGTCATAGGACTAGTTAGGCGTCTCGAACGCGCTTTCACGCGAACGACGCGTTAAAGTGGCGTAAGCTACCTTAATGGGTCGTAATGGGTCGTAAGCACTTAGGATAGGTTTCGATTTAGAATGTAGGCTTTGTTAAACCATATCACATGAGTTCCAACACTCGTTTGGTTTACAAGACCTCATTCTACCAGATCATCTAATTTAGGTGTCGATTCCCTAACACAGTATCTGTTATCCTAGGAACCGCTTCAACACTTGAAATCTTGGTCTTTTGAGCTTTGTTATACCCTTTGAACCGGGACTATACGCAACCCCAAGTGAGTACATAGTTCCCCTCTTTTACCGTTTTCAAACGTTTTGGGGTGATTCATATGTGTAATCGATTGTTTTCAAAATGTATGGCATATATGTGTGCACTAAGTGCTTTTATGTGTATTATTCCGATTATGCAAATGCGATGTTTATCTGAATCCTTAAGTGATTTACCAATCTTCATAGTTAGAATCAAATAGGATATTCGAAGTACAGTCTTAGATCTTCTTATCTTCATAGTAAGGTTTTTAAGAAGTACTTTACAACTCGATGGTTGGTTTTTGTGTAGTTTATTGGTGATTTAGATAACGAAACTAGATAATACAATAAGCACATGGTGGATATGCCACTGGTACTTCCTATATATAAGTGTGCTTATTGTATTACCCTTCGTGGCGTTATCCCGAATCACCATTAGGATTTAGGATTGTTTCGATTCAATGTGACAGAACCCAAAATCCGTATAACATCTATCTATCTTTATAGGTTTATTCTTGTAGGATGTTTAGAGTACTAATATTGAAGCCCATGTTTGGATTCATTGAGTACTTTAATGCATGTTAAGTTTGACGATGTTACGAGAACCTGATCCCTGTAGTATCTATCTATCTTCATAGTAAGACATATATGGGTTGTTTTGAGTACTTATATTGGAGTCCCTGTTTGGATTCATTATGTACTTTAATGCGTGTTTACGAGGTAGAACAAGTTGACGATTATGTGTTTATGTGGTAGTTGTGATTTAGATAACGAAACGGGTATAATAAAATAAGAACATGGTGGATACGCCGCTGGTACTTCCTATGATAAGTGTTCTTATTTTACTACTCTTGTAGCCTTATCTGGATCACTTTAGGATTTTGTGTACAATTGTTTCAATGTTTGATTATCAAAATCTTTGTAGAATCTCCCATATTTTTTTTGTTAGATTCTTAGAATGATATCTGTCATGACTCATTGATTTGATTTATGTAACACTTATATAAGTTTTGATTTATTTCAAAACAGTTATTATTAATCCTTGATTGGATTCCTAATAACATATTAACAAGTTTTTACGAAGATTTAATCGAGATTTCAATGTACGGCATAAAATGACTTAGTAAATATCATATTGCCATATACAAACCTATTTTGTCACGAGTTTTCACAATTAAGATTAAAATATTGCAATACCAAATGTTTTGCCATTTATTTGGCTAATAAAACCTATGTATTCGTCGGCATTTTTATCCTGACTGTTTTCGCATATGTTTCAGGTTTTCGACTGTTCAAGCATGCAACGCATAGGACTGCGTATGGGCCTTAGACGTCTAAAACAAAAGAAAAGTTACATGTATTCTTTGTTTGTAAAACGATGTTAAATGATATTGAAACAATTTAGTACCAGTAGTTGTGAGCAATTTGTAACGTGACTGCCCGATATTTCCGCCGCGTGTTGTTATATTACGCGATTGGGGTGTTACAGATTGGTATCAAAGCACTGGTTATAGGGAATTAGGTTATTAGCATGCCTTAAACCTAGTCAATGACCTTCCTAGGACCCAAACATAAGTAGACTTAGGACTTCTTTCCTAATCCTCATCCTTATTCGTGCCATAACTACTCTATGATTTACGAATCATTTAACCTTAGATGATTTATCCTGGACCTTAGGTTTTATGCCTTAAGGTATTCCTCAAAATTTTCTTCTCAAAACATTTTCAATAAAATATTTTTCAAAATGTTTTCTCAAACGTTTTTGTCAAAATATTTAACAACATGTTTTGTCTTAAACGATTTGTATCAAAAAAGGTTTCTTAAATGTTTTTCCTCAAACGTTTTTCATCGAAATCTTGTATTTTAATAAAGTGAACACATGCAATCTGGAAGGGTGGGTGCCTGTACCCCGAGTTTTCTGTCTAAGGCTAGAGTGTTCGTACAAATCTGTATTATCGGACCAGTCACTCTTACTAGGAATTCTTAGGGTGAGTGTCCACATATAGGCTAAAGCATGTCTTCGTGACGCATTATAAAAACCTATCCATCTTGACCATACCGATCGATTTCTAAACGACCTTTGTAACCCTACTCATTCATATTACCTTCGGTAATATGTTTGCTCTTCGCGGCAACCGAAACAACTTTCCTTTCCCAATACTATTTCATCATCTACCTTCGGTGATATGTTTGATACAATGCAGTAGAAATGAATATCATTTCATTTCACGACTCTACAAGATCCTCTTTTATTTTCAAAATACTACCTTTGTCCTTTAAAATTTCAAATTTTTACCATTTGGATCAGAATTTTCAAAATTCAACACAAAGATTTCTTTATTTTAAAATTTTAATTTAAAAACATTTTGTCTTAAAAGCAATAAATTTTTAACAGGTAAAGAATTTATGATACAAACCATTAACCCGGTTTGTATTCTCTCATCCAAAAATATTAAAAAAGTTTATTTTCAAACAATTCTAATTTCAAAACAAAATCCACAACACTATATAATCTAAATACAAAAACCAGGCTTATAAACAAGATTTGACGAAATCAAAGTTAACGCTAAATTTTCTAAGTATAAGAAACGAAACGCTAAAACTTTTAATGAGAATTCGAAAAGAACAAAGGCCGAATCTTCTAAAAATTCTAGGAAGCGCAAGACTTCAAAGAGTTTTGTAATTCCTACACCTGTTCCACTAAATTCAGTAACCCTTAAAGGAGTTTATCATGGAAAGCAACCTCGGTGCAACCATTGCGATTATCATCATGAAACAAATTCTCCTTGTTGCCAGTGTACAATCTGTGGTTTATTTGGACATCTAGCTAAATTCAGTACCCTTTAATGGAAAGCAACCTCGGTGCAACCATTCCTACACCTGTTCCACTAAATTCAGTACCCTTTAAAGGAGTTTATCATGGAAAGCAACACGATGGATATGCCGATGGTACTTCCTATATATACGTGTTCTTATTGTGTTATTCTTCAGAACGTTGCTGAGATCATTTGGTGATTTTATGTTATCTTGGACCATTAAGTGATTATGTGTTTGTTCCCGATGGACGACAGCGAGTACATTCATTAACTCAAATCGAGCCGACCGGGAGTATAATATGGTGTTAAAGGTGACGATCTTGATGCCATAGGTATGATGACCCGTCTCCTATGCATGATATGCTCATGGTGCATTGGATGTACCTCGTGGGACGTTAGAAACCGTGTAAGTGTAGGGCTTGAATGTACACCCCCTTTGTTTGTTAGGAATTACACTAGGAGCTTAGTATAACATAGTGACATACTTAAATGATTTTTGAACACTAGTCGACTATCACAAGTTTCAAAGGATTGAATACCTTGAGACACTTTGAATATCCCAAATCACATTTTGAATTCCCTAAAATTTCCAACTGATGCTCCGCATCTTTGGGATCTAGCAATCTGCTTATCCATTAGTTGTTTCAATTCCACTCTACGGTCTCCTTCGAATAAATTTTGGAACTAAATTTCCTGAAGTAGGGGTGACTGTGACACTTGTGCTTCGTAAACACACACAATGTAGGACACTATCCTTTATCAAAGAAACAATGTGTTTTGGTCTCAAAAATTTGTTTATTTTGGTTTTACAATTTCACGTTTTGATTCTTGTTCATTTTCAAGCCTTAAATCGCTTTCTGGAAAGTTATACGCGAACTGATGCGTAAACATAATCATTTTAATGTGGCAAACACTCCGGAACAGTGACATATGCTTAACATACCTTAACTAACTTTTACATAACTTAGAAATAGGTTTTGAAAGCTTTGGTGTGTCAAAAACAAGTTTATTCACACTCAGGGACTATTTGCGTCAAACTGCTAATGTCTGCTGATTCACATAGTATCGAACATTCCGGAACTTTATCATAAGTTAAGCATGCCCTAAATATCCTTTACATAGCTTAGAAATAGGGTTTGAGGTGTTTGGTGCACAAAAATAAACTTATTTGATCAATAGGGACTAAAAGCATCAAAAAGTGCATAAGTTTGCATTTTCGTGCATATCTTACGTTCTGAATATATCCGGACACCCAAAAATTTATGTAATCATTAAAATATTTTATTTTACTGATTGACTTGATAATATTCCATTCGTCGCGTAATTTGGATCGTTCTTCGCGTGCGTTCGTGTTTCTTCGTAATTAACTGAACAACGCAACCGTACAACCAAATGAACCAATATCTGAGATGTTTTCAAGCATATTTCATGTTCCCTACACTTTAACTTCATCATGGAGCTTAAAAATGGGTTTAACGGGTGATAGCAGTGCCGATACGCGACAAATCTCACACAGGGGCCAAAACTGTCATTTTTCAATTTTGGCTGGTCTGCATGTCCCATACGGACCGTATGGTCTTGCTTACGATCAGTAAGCCATGCCTAGATCAGCAGAAACCAGTTTTGCAAAACCCAGCTGCTTGCACTTGTTTCCTTCGCTTGTTTTAGCATTCTATGGGCTGGTTTGTGTGCTCATGAAGGTGCCCAATCAGTTTACAACAAGTGTGGCCAAGATTTATCCCCCTAACACATGAAATGATCTCCTTGATCCTTGATTCCTATAAATAGCAAGGCCCTCTTGCTCATTTCTTCACGCATTTGCTCTCAAACCTTCTCTAAGTTGATGCTCTCCATTGTGAGGCTTCATACCTGAGCAATTTGAGTTCAAATGTTCAAGCTTGGACCCTTTGTAAGTATTCTTTGGTGTTTTTATTGCGTTTTCAAGCACGAAAATCAAACAGTTTTTGACTTTCTACTTTGACCGGTCAATGGTCAACACGAAGTTCGTTTGAATTTCGCAACGTGAGCATAATCACAATGGTTATAGTCCCTTGCTACTATACCTATTGATTACCACGTTGATTAGGTGTAGTGACGAGTCATAGTTTCCGTCAAAATACGCGACTATGCGTATTTTGCAACCAAACTATTCTTGGGTATCAAAACCGTTTGTGTTGATATCAAAACCTGTTTTCTAAATTAGTTAAACATGTTCTAACATGTTTAGCTCGTCACTTATAGTCTAGTGCTTGTGTAGAATCATAAGTCAAGCGGTCTTGGCAACCGCTTAGACTTTCGAACCCGACCCATTTAGTCGATCATTAGGATCCGACCAAACATATAATGTGACCATAGTCGTATAGGGAATAACCTTCCGAGGGTATACCTTATGGTCACTTCGTTTAGTTAGTTGTATCATAGGTAGTTTATATGCCTTAGGAAAATGACCAAAATGCCCTTTTTCGCATAATTTCATTTTAAGCATATGTAACACATGTTTTGACATCTAAACTGATGATATAACATAATTAGATATGTTAAGGCATATAATACTTGTCATAGGACTAGTTAGGCGTCTCGAACACGCTTTCACGCGAACGACGCGTTAAAGTGGCGTAAGCTACCTTAATGGGTCGTAAGCACTTAGGATAGGTTTCGATTTAGAATGCAGGCTTTGTTAAACCATATCACATGAGTTCCAACACTCGTTTGGTTTACAAGACCTCATTCTACCCGATCTTCTGATTTAGGTGTCGATTCCCTAACACAGTATTTATTATGCTAGGAACCGCTTCAACACTTGAACTCTTGGTCTTTTGAGCTTTGTTATACCCTTTGAACCGGGACTATACGCAACCCTAGGTGAGTACATAGTTCCCCTCTTTTACCGTTTTCAAATGTTTTGGGGTGATTCATATGTGTAATCGATTGTTTTCAAAATGTATGGCATATATGTGTTCACTAAGTGCTTTTATGTGTATTATTCCGATTGTGTAAATGCGATGTTTATCTGAATCCTTAGGTAATCTACCTATCTTCATAGTTAGATTCATATAGGATATTCGAATTACAGTCTTAGATCTTCCTATGTTGGTGCAGTCATCTGTCGTCTTCGTCTTATGTCGAGTCTCGGGTTCGTTGCGGTACGGAAGAAGAATGATGCCATCATTCTTAATGATGACATCATCTTAGTGACATCATCCATTGCATCATCACATATAAGACAAAATTGTGAATGGTCCAATGAGAGCTAACCATTTGAATTATCCAATGAGATACGTCCGTTTGAAGGTCCAATCATATGCAGCTTGACCGTTTGAAATGTTTGTAATAGCTTTCGTTTTAGTGGGTGTGGCCGTTTGAAGTAGGCCGTTTGAAACTAGTGTCCATTTGAGGGGTTTCAAACGGTAGGTGTCTTCTAGTATAAATAGGCTTCAAACTGTCATCATTTGATAAGGACAGGGCCAAGTGATACCGAGGTGCTGCCGGTATTTCCTCTGATTGTAAACACTATTATTTCAATATACAAGAGGTTTAAAGTGTATTTTCAAGTTCGTTTCTTAGTTTCCGCCTCTGAAACGTACGAGAGCTCTTCCGAACGACTCATTCAGGTCGAAATCGATCCTACATCCTACCTTCATAGTAAGGTTTTTAAGAAGTACTTTACAACTCGATGGTTGGTTTTTGTGTAGGTTATTGGTGATTTAGATAACGAAACTAGATAATACAATAAGCACATGGTGGATACGCCGTTGGTATTTCCTATATATAAGTGTGCTTATTGTATTATCCTTCGTGGCGTTATCCCGAATCACCATTAGGATTTAGGATTGTTTCGATTCAATGTGACAGAACCCAAAATCCGTATAGCATCTATCTATCTTTATAGGTTGATTCTTGTAGGATGTTTAGAGTACTAATATTGAAGCCCATGTTTGGATTCATTGAGTACTTTAATGCGTGTTAAGTTAGACGATGTTAGGAGATCCTGATCCCTGTAGTATCTATCTATCTTTATAGTTAGACATATATGGGATGTTTAGAGTACTGATATTGGAGTCCCTGTTTGGATTCATTATGTAATTTAATGCGTGTTTACGAGGTAGAACAAGTTGAAGATTATGTGTTTATGTGGTAGTTGTGATTTAGATAAAGAAACGGGTATAATAAAATAAGAACATGGTGGATACGCCGCTGGTACTTCCTATGTATAAGTGTTCTTATTTTATTATTCTTGTAGCGTTATCTGGATTACATTAGGATTTTGTGTAAAATTGTTTCAATGTTTGATTATCAAAATCTTTGTAGAATCTCCCATATTTTTTTATGTTAGATTCTTAGAAAGATATGTGAAGTATTATCATGACTCACTAATTTGATTTATATAATACTTATTTCAAAACAGTTATTATTAATCCTTGATTGGATTCCTAATAACATATTAACAAGTTTTTACGATGATTTAATCGAGATTTCAATGTAAGGCATAAAATGACTTAGTAAATATCATATTGCCAAATACAAAGCAATTTTGTCACGAGTTTGCACAATTAAGATTAAAATATTGCAATATCAAATGTTTTTTCCATTTATTTGCCTAATAAAACCTGCGTATTCACCGGCATTTTTATGCTGACTGTTTTCCCATATGTTTCAGGTTTAGGTTTTCGACTGTTCAAGCATGCAACGCATAGGATTGCATACGGGCCTTAGACTTCTAAAACAAAAGAACAATTACAAGAATTCTTTGTTTGTAAAACGATGTGAAATGATATTGAAACAATTTAGTACCAGTAGTTGTGAGCAGTTTGTAAACTGACTCCCCGATATTTCCGCCACGTGTTGTTATATTACGCGATTGGGGTGTTACAGAAAGACCTTGAAATCTCGGGTTGTCACATTTCTGACACTTTAACTCCTTAGCTTCCTTTAACAAACTATCAACATCAGAATCCATTTCCTCCTTCACATCCGATTCTGAATTATAACCTCCCACACTCGAGCTTTCTTCATCCGAACTGCCACTATAACCCGAACTATCATCACTTTCAGAAAACACTTCTTTGTGCACATGCTTGATGGGCTTGATGATCTTGGCATAACATGCAGTTCCTCCTCCTCCTTGATCACCACCTCCGAACTGTACTGACCAGTCACACCCTTCATCAGCTTGAAAGTCTATTGCTCGGTTGGTGTTTGAAGGCCCAGCCTTGTTTTGGTTGGTTTTGTTGTTCACAGCTACTATCCCTCTTTCACGGTTACCTTGATTTGTGTTGGAAGTACTAGTCTGATTTCGGAAGGGATTTTGATTGCCTTATCTGCTCGGTCGAGTGCACTAATGCTTGAAGTGACCCTTTTCGCTGCAATTAAAGCACGTTACTGCATCCTTGTCGAAACCGTACTTTGTATCCTTTTTGCTTTCCAAGGTAGTTTTCCCCGTTTTGCTCATATGTTCCTTTGCGACCAGTCCACAATAGGCACTGACCATTGTTGTGGTTGGGCTTGTGGTTAATATGTAGCAACTGGTGGCGGCGTGCAAATAGGCTCTTGGATCAATTTGAGGTTGAGTTGTGGAAACTTGAGGTTGAGGTTGAGATTGGGGTTGGGGTTGAGGGAAATAGGCACTTGGATCGAATTGGGGTTGTGAATAGACTTGAGGTTGTGCAGCAGGTTGTGGTCGTGGAAGATAGGCATTTGGATCGAATTGGGGTTGTGAATGGACTTGAGTTTGTGCAGCAGGTTGTGGTCGTGGAAGATAGGCATTTGGAACGAAAACCTGACCATACTATGTTTGAACACTTGTTGAAGCTGACTGGGGAAAGAGACTTGTATTGGACACAAAAGTCGTTTGCAGTTTTGGTTGCTGACCGGAACTAGCTGCAGGATTTATCCCTCCAAAGTACATTTCCGGATTTTGAGGAACTGTAATGCGTTTAGCCTTCCGGATTTCTTCTTCATTCTTGTTTTCCAACTTCTGAATGAATTCATAGAAACAGACAGTATCTAAAACACCAGTATGCTTTAACAATTCAATGAATGGACTCCATTTTGGGGGTATGGCATCAGCAAACCTTGCAACCATTTCCTGTTGAGTTGCAACAACTTGATAAGAAAACATTTCACTAAGTAAATGATAAAAACGAGTTGTCATATCATTTAATGTTTCATTTTCCATGAATAGAAATGCTTCAAATTCCTTTTTCAACAAATCTTGGCGTGTCTTTCTTGCAGCCGCATTTCCTTCTCCTCTTTTCACCAAGATGTCCCATAAGGCTTTCGTGTTAGTACAATAAGCGAATTGATGATAAATGTCTTTGTGGACTACTTGCGTAAAGATAGCAAACTCCTTCTTTTCCAGATCATATGCCTTTTTGTCTCTTTCCAACATATTTGCCAAGGTCGCTGGATTTGATCCTGCTTCTTCAAGAGCTGTGTTATGTGGCGTAGTGAAACACGTCCATAGCTCTGTGTTTTGCCCTAGAACATAAGTGTGAAATCGACCTCTCCAAGATGGATAGTCGTTCATATGATTTAGCTTTGGTGGGCGATTGTTGCTACCCGTTTCACTTTCACTCAATAGCAAATTCTGAATGCTTTGATTTTGATTCGCTACACATGCCCATTGACTTGCAGTAATTGTTTTTTGTTGCATCATATTTTTGATCCAAGACATTGCGGAGGTCAGATCTTGACTTGAGCTTGAGCTACTGCTCCAATCTCATGGACTAGTACTCATATTTGATGTATGAATGAGAATACCTGGTCACAAACTTGAAATTAAACTGTTAAGTAACTTTTACAAAGCTTCTGTTAAAAAAAATTCACAAGTGACACCAACGAAGAACTAGGTTTTTCACGAAAGACCGGGTTAGATTAGATGAAGAATGTTTTTTGGTCAAAAACAATCACTACGAAGAACAGGTTCTTCGTCAACGACACCTTTACGAAAAACTGGGTTTTTCGTCGAAGACAATTTGATAAAAGACCTGGTTGTTCGTCGCTGGGTTCTTCGTTGGCAATTAGACACAGAAAGTTGTTGGGATATTTTCAAAAAGGAAATCTTATCCTTGTCCTGACACAGACACCCTTTTTCAACCTAACAACATGCCCTGACTTACCAACCCATCATGTGTACCAATTTTCAACAATTATATTTTAATTAAATTCAAGAACACCTTTGAAGATATGAAGAACCCTTTTGAAGATATGAAGTTTCCGACCAAAATTTTCACCATAGAAATTTTCCGAAACACGAATTTTTCTTAAACTTTCAATAAAAACCCAATTTTATCATGTAAACATGCAATATAACAAGGTTTTTGATAAAACTTATAGCAAAACAACAAGATTTTGACTGATTTTAAAGACTTTTTCCAGAAAATTATGAATGTCAAATGAGCACGGTTTCTGAAAAACACATAAAACAACTTCATAAAACACAACTATGTTTGGTTTTAAACAAGGATAAGAGCCAATGCTCTGATACCACTTGTAGGTCCATTTTTTCTCGGAGGATCGATTACGAAAACCTAGTCCTTGTTTATCACAAACACAATCACGAGTGCGGAATCCCCGTGACGATGCAAACCAAATAGAGTATAGCAAAGACACAAAGTAACCAAAAGATTCACTTTCTATTGATTAACAGGATTAGAACAGATTACAAACACATACACACAATGTTTGATAATACTCTCAGTAGGTTATGCTCTCATGCTTCACACAGAAGACAAAGTGTGCTTTATATACTGCAGCCCAACCCACTACACTACGAAGAATGTAAATGGGACGACGAAGAACCTGAGCCCACGAGAACCAGGTTCTTTGTCAACTGTTGCCACGAAACACCATGTGACGAAGAAGGGGTTCTTCGTCACACATCATTAACGATGAAGAAGTTTCTTCGTGACAGATGACATCCCACGAAGAATAGTTCTTCGTGGGGAGGCTGCAAATCAGTAAAGCTAAACCTGCAAACAGTTAGATAGTTTGCAGCAAACCATAAATACACACATAAACATAACAAACAAACTAAATGCAACATGCATTAGTTCAAACTTACAACACAAAGAGATAAATGTCGTACCAAAGTTAGATAGGAGGATATCCGACTTGGTCGACTAGACGGAAACATTACAGACTCGATAAACAAAAGACCGTACTAATACATCGTTAAAAAGAACAAGTTACAGACACCAAAATATGCACCAACACACACAAAAAAGGATTCAAACTTTAAAGCTCAAAGTGTATTCACATGCTTTGGTGCTCATGGATTAATTACTGTTTTGCGTCCACATAAACACATGACAAGGAAAACATAGGCTGGTAATAGAACCTTGAATGAACTTTGGAAATATAAAACAAAAACAAAATTGATAGACAAAAACTTTACCGAAGTTCAAAAAGGTTCCATGATACGATTTAAACGCAGGCATTCCGTAATTTATAGTTTACTTTTCTTAGGATTAGCGTGAATGAGGCGGGTAACATTTATCAGCCGGTTCCGGTTCCGGTTCCGGTTCCGGTAACTTGAAAACCAAAAAAGACAAGAAATGGATAATTTACTTTTGATACTCTCAACAGGCTATCTTGAAATGGCGGGAAATCTATCTTGTTATATATATTTTTATAAACTACTCGGTTATGAGTTAGAGCTATAGAAGTGTGAATCCGAGATGGTTTTTTAGTTCCAAACTGGATAAACCGTATCAGCAATAGGTAATTAGGTTGGAAGACACGTTGTCCTACAAGTGTTAATAGTGGACTCCATCATCAAGACAAAAGCATGTGACCTTGGTCCGAATCTTCAGAACTTACGGCCATATGAAATCAGGCCATATAGGTTTTCATGTATGTCTGGTGTTTGGATTTCTACCAAAGATTGGTATCCACATATCTTCTATAATTTAATGCTGGAAGATATGTTACCATGTGCGTTTGTTTTCCTGTTCATATGTCCCATACTATTAAGAACCTTGGTATACCTTCTTATATATACCCTTCTACAAGCCTAATACAACCACATCTTCATAGAAATTAATAGACATATTCATTCAGAAAGAAGCGATTCTTTGAATTTTTCCTTTCCTTCAACAACAATTTACAGTGTACATCCTCTAGCTTCCTTGAAAACATGGCCATCCGTATGCCTCGTATCATTCAAGCAAGACAAATTCTCAAACGATCCCTCTCTAATGGTGGCAGCACTCCCGCATCTATGGATATCCCCAAAGGCCATTTTGCCGTTTATGTTGGGGAACAAGAGAAGAAGCGGTTTGTAGTCCCCGTATCAATATTAAGTGAGCCTAGATTTCAAGAGTTACTGCATCAGTCAGAGCAAGAGTTTGGATACAACTATCCCATGGGCGGGATCACCATACCATGTAGTGAAGACTTATTCACCGATCTCACTTCTGGTTTTGGAGTATTTTGACTTGTGTACATGTGTACTTTTCTAACAATGTTTCGTAAACAACAAGACAGTAGTGAGCTTTTGTAGTTGTAAAGTTAGATCGTTGTTCCAGATTAATGAAACTTTAATTGGATATTATTTTGAGTTCATGGTATATTATAAGAGGTTGTTTAGTACACAAACAAAGCTACTTAGTAGCCAGTTATAAAAGTCAAAGGGGATACTTACATCCAGAATTGCATGCTCTTGTAGTTTGACTCAACCCTATAATCCGATCATTCAGCAAACATTTCTACCTATTCCACATCCAGTCATGTTTTAAAAAAGGCCAAGGTTACACATGTACAAGTCATAAACTTGGTTGACAATACAGTGTCCGTTTGAATGTTTCTGCTGCTTGAAACTCCAAATATATAAATTACCACCGAACGTGTCCGGCCTAATAAACTTTTTGGTGCTCATGGATTAATTACTGTTTTGCGTCCACATAAACACATGACAGGGAACACATAGGCTGGTTATAGAACCTTGAATGAGGTTGGGAGATATAAAACAAAAACAAAATTGATACAGAAAAACTTTACCGAAGTTCATTAAGGTTCCATGATACATTTAAACGCAGGCATTCCATAATTTGTAGTTTACTTTTCTTATGATTAGTGTGACTGAGGCGGGTAACATTTATCAGTTGGTTCAGGTTCTGGTAACTTGAAAACCAAATAAGACAAGAAATGGATAAGTTACGTTTGATACTCTCAAAAGGCTATCTTGAAATGGCCGGAAATCTATCTTGTTATATATATATTTTTTTAAACTACTCAGTTATGAGTTAGAGCTATAGAAGGATGAATCCGAGATGGTTTTTTAGTACCAAACTTGATATACCATATCAGCCATAGGAAATTAGGTTGGAAGACACGTTGTCCTTCAAGTGTTAATAGTGGACTCTATCATCAAGACAAAAGCATGTGACCTTGGTCCTAATCTTCACAACTTACTGCCATATGAAATCAGGCCATATAGCTTTTCATGTATGTCTGGTGTTTGGATTTCTACCAAAGATTGGTATCCACATATCTTCTATAATTTAATTATGGAAGATATGATAGCATGTGCGTTTGTTTTCTTGTTCATATGTCCCAGACTTTTATGTACCTTGGTATACCTTCTTACATATACCCTTCTACATGCCTAATACAACCACATCTTCCTAGAAATTAATCTACATACTCATTCAGACAGACACGATTCTTTGAATAAATTTTTCCTTCCTTCAACAATACTTTACAGTGAACATCCTCTAGCTTACTTGAAAACATGGCCATCCGTATGCCTCGTATCATTCAAGCAAGACAAATTCTCAAACGATCCCTCTCTAATGGTGGCAGCACTCTCGCATCTATGGATATCCCCAAAGGCTATTTTGCCGTTTATGTTGGGGAACAAGAGAAGAAGCGGTTTGTAGTCCCCGTATCAATATTAAGCGAGCCTAGATTTCAAGAGTTACTGCATCAGTCAGAGCAAGAGTTTGGATACAACCATCCCATGGGCGGGATCACCATACCATGTAGTGAAGACTTATTCACCGATCTCACTTCTCGTTTTGGAGTATTTTGACTTGTGTAAATGTGTATTTTTCTAACAATGTTTTGTAAACAACAAGACAGTAGTGAGCTTTTGTAGTTGTAAAGTTAGATGGTTGTTCCAGATTAATGAAACTTTAATTGGATATTATTTTGAGTTCATGGTATATTATAAGAGGTAGTTTAGTGTAGGTCCCTTTTCTCGGAGGATCGAGAACAAACCTAAACCTTGTTATACTAACCCACTAGCGAGTGCGGAATCCAAGCTAGTAGGCAAACCGAGATGAAGCAAGTATAGAAACAAACACACAAGATTTCACCGATTAACACCACTGTATTAATGCGTATGAAGGTTCCGGTTACAAGCACAATGTTTACAATCAGTTTGCAAACTCTCAAAGTGTGTGTGTGTGAGTTTCGGACAGAATGCTCTCAACTCTCTAACTTTCTGTCTCTCTAAGTGTGCATCTCTCTCTAAACTCAACACTGCATGGGTATATATATACCCAGCCCATGATGTCTGGTCGAAGGATCCGATAGATGGTCCGAAGGATCATCTATCGAGGACAAGGTAATCGAAGGATCAGCATTGACCTCGAAAGATCACCTTTCGAGGTCTATCATTCGAAGCCTATCTTTCGAGCACCTCGAAGGATCAACAATATCCTTCGAGGCTATCCTTCGATGCAGACAAACATATCAAACATATGTTAACTGTTGGCCAAGTCAAACTAGGAGGATAGTTGTCTTGGTCAACTTACAGACTAACTTTGGACATCGTTTATATACAGACCGAATACAGACAAAGTACAGACACAAGTGCACCAACAAACTCCCCCTTGGCTGTAGCTTTGTCTTTATCTTCTTTAGTTGTAGACTCGTCTCGAACTTCGACGGTCTTTGGTCTTCGAGTTACCAAAACTCTGATGTCCTTTCAAGTCTTCATTGTCGGAGGATCTTCAAAGTCTTCACGTCTTGAAAGCAGAGAGTGTATCAACAAACTACCCGTATCATGTAGGAAGTGTGTTGACAAACTCCCCCTTAACATAAGCTCCCCCTTGGGTCATGCTCGTGAAATACTTTAACTTTATGAAGTGAGATCCTGGTGGTGTTGATGATGGCCAGCGGCAACTCGATCATCTTCATCAGTTGAGCGCCTTCTCGTTGTGTCTTCATTCAAAAGCTTGTCATCGACCATGTTCTCCTAGCCTTTAGAATCTGCACATGCAAGAAATCTAAACGCGTAATGAGAACAACTGCTTGGAACATGGTATAAGCAAATGACACACGAATGACCATGTCACAATCAAACACCGTCCGACAGTTTGAAAGTTTAATAAATTTTTCAATTTTAGTCTTTAACTTTCAAAACATGCAAATTTCGACCGTTTATGAAGATTTAGTCAGTTCGGTTTTCAGTCAGGTTTCAGGTAACGAAGACTCGAGCTCCAACATCGTACGATCGAAAATAAAGCAGAAATAAAATCTTTTTGGCTTTTATAAAGTTTATATTAAAACACACCTAAAATCTTTTTGATATTTTTGAAAGTAAAAGAAAACAATTTAAAATCCTTTGAGTGTTATCAAACGACATCACCGCTAATGTCGTGCTGATATGCACCAAACGACGAAACTGTTTAAAAGAAAAACAATAAAAGTTAAGCAGTAAATAAATATATACAGACATTCTTTTTGCGAGTTTCGAGGGTAAGAGAATCATATCAGTGTACGGTCATGCCAAAACACTCTTGTTGTTCAGTTACTTAACATTAAGATAAGCATCCTACAACAATTATCGGTATTGTTGTCCACTTAAGCTCAACTTATCAGATGTAATCATGGCGAGGGGATACGTTAAGGTATGATTTATACTTACCGACCGGTGTTCATCCACATCACGACACATTCCCGTATCAAGGTATGCACGAGGGTTCATCTTACCGGTGAGTATACCGATTATCATCTGTTTGACCGTATAAATTGTGAGATACTCACTTATTTTGATTTGAAAACAAGCCCTTTGTGATATAATCACTTATTGATGAGGAACTTGATTTTCGTATGCATGAGGGCACAGGTGCAAGTCCGTGAACAGGTCAGTACTTTCGTACAGCAGAGAGACTTGCGATTGTTTATCACTTATTTGATATGGACATGTGATTGTTTATCACTTATTGAGGTCGAATGCAGTATGCAATATGTACACGTATGTATAGTATCATGGAAGATCTAGACTTGCGTCCCCGTTATTTTTCGGTAAAAGATACAACCATGATACCCAGATGATAAGCAGCATAAAGACCGAATATCTCAGAACCTCGGCAATCTATCAAACGAAATTTCGGTACTAAGACCATATGCCAATGAATGGTTCCCACCTGGTCTTCAGTCGATTAAGATTTATATCACCCTGCACACTTTAAAATGATTGTGAGCCTACCGATACATCTTATATAGAGCTGCTTATCGTTTTGCATTTAAGGTTTAAAGAGGTTTGGATAGACCACTGATGTACTATCATTTTCTCTTTTACTCGCCAGGAAACTCATTTTTGATTTTCTATTGTTTTTGTGTTTTTGAAATTTTTCGATGTTTTTGTATTTTCCGATTTTTGGATTTACTCCCCCTAAAATCAACAAACTAAGATAAATTTAAAAACACACAAAGATATTTACAAAAATGATTTTCCGATGTTGGTTTACTCTTGCTTGACCTTAATGCCATTTACCAATAATAAGAAGTCAAATCTAGATTTGTCAAAAGCTTTGGTAAATAAGTCGGCACGTTGGTCATCGGTGTGGACCTTAACAACATCGATTAGCCTTTTCTCAAAGCAATCACGTATGAAGTGATATTTGATTTCGATGTGTTTGGTCTTTGAATGCTGCACAGGATTTTTAGTGATATCTAAAGCAGCAGAATTATCAACGTAAATAGGAGTGGTTAGGAATTCAAAACCGTAGTCCCGCAATTGTTGTTGGATCCAAAGAACTTGTGAACAACAACTTGAGGCAGCAATGTATTCAGCTTCGCATGTTGATGTAGCGACACACGTCTGCTTCTTGCACTGCCATGTGACTAGGCGATTTCCTAAAAACTGACATCCAGCCGTTGTGGATTTGCCGTCGATTTTACATCCGCCAAAATCAGAATCACTGAATGCGACCAAGTCAAAGTTATTATCCCTAGGATACCACAGACCGGTGTCGGGGTAAGCCTTCAAATAACGAAAAATCCTTTTGACAGCTGCAAGATGTGAGGCCTTCGGGTTAACTTGATATCTGGCAAGTAGGCACGTTGGGTACATTATATCTGGCCTTGATGCTGTGAGGTACATAAGGGATCCGATCATCGCGCGATAGTATGAAGGGCTAACAGGTTCACCCTTCAAGTCAGGAGTTATTCCGTGATTAGTTGGCAGTGGGGTACCAATGGGCGTTGCATCGGACATCTGGAACCGGCTCAAGATGTCTCCAACATATTTAGTCTGATGGATGAATATCCCAGACTCCGTTTGTTGTACTTGTAGGCCCAAAAAGAAATTCATTTCCCCCATAGCACTCATCTCGAACTTATCCTGCATGATGCGCTCGAAATTCCTACACAAAACATCATTAGTAGAACCAAAAATAATATCATCAACATATACCTGTACCAGAAGAAGATCTCCATCTTGTTCTTTGATGAAGAGAGTACAATCGATAAGACCTCTTCGAAAACCGTTCTCCAGCAGATATGTAGATAAGGTTGCATACCAAGCTCATGGCGCTTGATGAAGACCATAGAGAGCTTTGTTGAGCAACCAAACCCGATCGGGATGAACCGGATCTTCAAAACCTGGAGGCTGTTCGACATATACCTCTTCTTCAACCACACCATGTAGAAATGCACTTTTGACGTCCATCTGGTAAACTTTGAATCCTTTGAATGAGGCATAAGCCAGAAAGATCCGAATAGCTTCCAGACGTGCAACAGGTGCATAGACTTCGTTGTAGTCGATCCCCTCTATCTGACGAAAACCTTGAACGACTAAACGAGCTTTGTTCCGAATAACCACTCCACGGTCGTCTTTCTTGCATTTGAAGACCCATCGAGTGCCAATCTTCTTGTAGTTCTCAGGCTTTTCAACAAGCTTCCAAACACCAAGCTTGTGAAATTGCTGCAATTCTTCCTGCATGGCTTCAACCCAAGCACTATCTTTCAATGCTTCTTTCCACGACTTTGGTTCTTCTTGTGATACGTAACACGCGAAGGACCAGTCATTTTGTTGACCAGATTCTCTTATAGCTGAATACAAACCAGCATTCCGGTTGTTTCTCAGCTGATTACGCGTCTGCACACCGCGATGGACATCTCCTATTATGTTCTGCTGGGGATGGGTATCGTGAATCCTCATTTCAGGATTATCTGGCACACGAGCATTGATACCCAAATTATTCAGATTAAGATCAACAACCAGCTCCACACCAGGAATGTGGGTAGAGGTGGATGCATTCCCTTCAGCAGTATCTATATTCTGCGTATGAGGTGTATCACCAGAGGCACCTTGAACAGGAGCAGCTGGAGCTGAAGATCCTTCGGCTGCATCATGATATTCATCATCTTCAGAAGAGTCATTATAATCAGCAGCATCTTCATAAACCTCATTTTGTACCATATTGTTGACTGACGAAGACGCTTGAGGGTCAACAACAATAGGTCTAACCAATGGCGAGACAGCAGCGTTGTCACTTTCCAACAACATTCGAGCCGCTGCTGATTCTTCGTCAAAGGTTGGCAGGTTGAAGGAGTCAAATAGTCCATCATAATCGAACATCCACGGATCACCCGGAGCCCTAACAGGACTCGTGTACCTTTGAACCCTAACTTCACTCCATAGCTCTATCTTTTTGGTAGCTAGATTCCAAACGCGAAAATTCGGAGTAGCATATCCAAGGAAGAAACCCTCGATAGCTCTTGCACCAAACTTTCCATCCGGCTCAATCATAGTACAAGGAGCACCAAACGGTTCAAGGTAAGAAAGATCCGGTTTCCTTTTCTGAAGGAGTTCGAAGCAAGTCTTGCCATGTCTCTTAACTGTAAGAACTCTGTTCAACGTGTAGCAAGCAGCCGATACAGCCTCTCCCCAGAATTGAATAGGGAGTTCCGACTCTACTAACATTGTTCTTGCAGTTTCTATAATCGTCCGATTCTTCCTCTCAGCGACACCATTTTGTTGTGGAGTATAACGAGAACTGTACTCATGAAGAATGCCTTTAGAAGTACAAAACTCATCCATAACTTGATTCTTGAATTCGGTACCATTGTCGCTTCGGATCCTTTTCACTTTCAACGTATAGAGATTTTCCAACATTGTAAGAAGATCCTTGAGGATGCCAGGAGTTTCACTCTTGTGTGCCATAAAGGATACCCAAGAAAATCTAGAGTAGTCATCAGTAACTACTAAACAATAGGCATCACCAAACGTTGTCTTGTGCTTCATAGGTCCAAAAAGGTCCATATGAAGACGTTCGAGAGGCATGCTGACAGTGTTGATTTTCTTCAAAGGGTGAGACTTCTTTGTTTGCTTCCCCTTTTGGCACGAGACACAGATATCTTGTAGATGAAAACTTCTTACAGGCACACCATTCACAAGATTATTTTTCACCAAATGGTTCATCTTTCTCAAGTGAATGTGTCCCATTCTTCTGTGCCAAGATATAGACTCCTTTTCTGTGGCTTTTGAGACAAAACAAGTAACTTGTGCAGATGTTGTAATCGCCTGGCTCATGTCGAGAATATAAAGATCATTAACTCTCGGAGCCGATAAGAGAATCCATTCTTGTGGAATTTTGAATCCAGGTTTCAGCACATAGCAGCCAGCGTCATCAAAAATCACTGAGAACTTTTTATCGCAGATTTGCGACACACTCAGAAGATTGTGATCAATTTGCTTCACATAATTGATCTTATCAAAGCACACGATACCATTGGAGATACTTCCTTCTCCAGTGATGTACCCTCCTTTATCACCCGCAAAAGCAACATACCCTCCTCGAATATTTCTCACGTCGTAAAGGAGCCGTAAGTCGCCAGTCATGTGCCTGGATGCTCCACTATCAACAATCCAATGACTATTAATAGTTCCTCCTAGAACATCCTGCACATGTCAATTAAACACATCAGTTGAGAATGGGGACCCAAGCCTTAGTGGTCTTGGGTCGTCCCTTGGCATCACGATACGTAAGCTCTATCTCTTGATGGTTTTCAAGAACAACTGCTCCCCCTGAATTGTCACCTGACTTAGGTAACCAAGTTTGTCTGTGCCTACCAGTTTTTGAAGATTCTGGTTTTACAGGTTGTGACACACTTGGTTCCTTTTGCACTGTTTTAACTTCAGATTTTAAAGCTTTTTCCACAGTTTTTATGTTCTTACGTCGTTGTTTAGTTTCTTGTTCTTTTACAGTTCGTTTATCTTGTTTAGGTGAAACTGACCGACGTTGAGGGTGAACTGTTTCAGGTGGAGCCTTTTCAACCAATTTCTTCTTTGGAGCATTTGGGCAGTTTCTAATAATGTGCCCAATTTCTCCACATTTGAAACAAGTTCTCCTTTCAACAGACTTAGGAGAACTTGATCGACTACCAGATGTTGAGCCTGTAGAACCTGAGGTACTTGCTCTTTCATCACACCCGTTTGTGTGTTGGGTGTAATTGTTATCACTGTTACGTTTTAAAATCTTGACTTGTTGTACAAAATCAGTGTTTGATTTGTTTTCAAAAGTCTCAATTTTATCTGTACCTTTTGATGCTACAAATTTAACATCTTTTCCTTTCTTCATGTAACGAGCTCCTTTTGATTCAACCTTAGCCTTTGGCTTTGGAGCTCGTTGTTGTTGTTTACCCTTAGAAGCAGTCGGTTGTTGAGTGGTTGGAGATTTTTGATTACCAAACTGTTTCCTAATCTCAGCCTTAGGAATTGGATCACATTGTGTTACCACAATTCCCGGAAGTGTTTTTCCCAAAAATTTGTTTGTATTATCTTCAAAGACTTTATCAATCAAAGATTTATTTACATTTTTAATTGGAAAAACATGATCTGAGTAGATTTTATTATCTCCAACCAAAGTGTACAACACATTACTGCTTTTAACAGTAGACACACCTGTCTTATCAACCTTGACAGGATCAATCACTTGCTTCTTAACAGATGGAACCTCAGGAGTATCAGGATCACAAAGGATGTGATTCTCTCGTGGAATATCTACTCCTTTCATCTTGCTAAGTGATTTATCCTGATCACTTACAGCCACATCTGATTCATCATCCGATGTCTCATAGTCCTCGATAATTGGAGGACTTTGCTTCATGGATGGTGAAGTTTCTTGTTCCTTAGAGGCTGTGTTTGAAGAATTGTCCGGTTTGAACCCAAGGCCAGTAGTAAACTCCTCAACATCAAGAGGCACACTGGGTTCATACCGAGGCATTTCTTCCTCATCCGGCATCTTGGTATAGTTGTTCATCAAAGGGGGCGGACATTTGTTATACCCTATGCCTTTCTGATTTCCTTTTAGTTGTTGAACATCGATGATGTGATCAAGCACAAATTTGGAGTTAGAATAACTATCCAATTTCTGTTTGATCGCATCATGTTCGCATTGGGCAATGGCTAATTGCTTTTTAGTTTCTTCCACAATGTTAATATATTCATTTATACTCACTTGCTTGTGGTAAACTACTTTGTTAACCTCGGACACATTTTTCTTTAAGGTTTCTATTACAGATTTAAATTCTTTTTCATTCCGGGTTAAAGCCATGTTTGCCTCTTTGCATTTCGACAGTTCAATAACCAAATTCTGGTTATGACTATGAAGCTTTTCT
The DNA here is from genome assembly GCF_002127325.2 of Helianthus annuus. Lineage (NCBI taxonomy): Eukaryota > Viridiplantae > Streptophyta > Magnoliopsida > Asterales > Asteraceae > Helianthus > Helianthus annuus. The sequence continues at coordinate 64,307,774 of NC_035449.2, read as the reverse complement.
GATTCAAGCTTCATCTCTGCACATGATTTACAAATACTAGGAGCAGGAGGTTCAGAAGTTACCTGACTAGTAGAGGCTGAACCATTTGCCATAAAGGCAGTTTGAAAAGAAAAAGCTCCATCTTCAGAGAATAGCTTTTCCATTTCCTTTGATGCAGTAGCAGCCTTCCTAATCAGAATTGATTTCTGACATTTAAGCTCATCAGCTTCATTCAGTAGCTCCTGAATATCATCATCTCCTTCTTCATTCACATCAGGCTCTGAGTGATTATCCCCAGAAACAGAGCCTTCTTCATCTGAACTTCCAGAATAACCAGAACTGTCATCACTCCCAGAAGATTCTTCTTTCTGAACCTGCTCGATGACCTTAGCATACAAAGCAGTTCCACTTCCCTGATCACCTTCACCAAACTGCACTGACCAGTCACATCCTTCATCAGCATGAACAGCCAAAGCCCGATTGTGATTGGTAGTTCCAGGCTGTCCCTGATTGTTGTTCACTGCCACCATCCTCCGTTCACGGTTTTCTTGTTGGGCATTCACATTCGTCTGGTTTCTGAAAGGGTTGTGATTGCCGTGTTTTGTTGGTCGAGTGCACTCACGTTTAAAGTGCCCTTTCTCGCCACAGTTAAAGCACGTGACGGCATTAATATCAAACCCATACTTCGTGTTTTTCTTTCCTTCCAACGAAGTTCTTCCAGTTCGTGCCATGAAATCTTTTGCCCTTCTAACCGCACTAGCAAAAGCCCATTTAATATCCATCAACTCCATTTCTTCCTTGTCGATCTGATCATAATCTTCATTGGTCATGTTGATGTTCCCAAGCTGACCTGCTACCAAACCACAGTAAGCACTGACCATGGTGTTGATAATCTCCATATGTTCCTTAGCAACTTCAATGCTAAGGTGTGAAAGATTTGAATTGTCGACTCGGATTGTGTGATGACTTTGGGGTTGAGGTTGAGGATTGCTTGTATAGTGAGCTTGCTGTTGTTGTTGTTGAGGTTGTGGTTGTGGCTGTGTTGGAACAGGAATGTAGGACCTCGGATCAAATTGAGGTTGTGGTGGAGCAGCTGTTGACTGAGGAAACGGAAAGGAACTTGAACTTGTATTGGACACAAATGCAGTCTGCAGCTTAGGTTGCTGTTGCTGAGCTGCAGCAGATCTTGCCAAAACATCGAATCCTGGAAGATACATTTCCGTATTCTGAGGAGCTGGAGCACGCCTTGCTTTCCTAATTTCTTCATCATTTTTATGTTCCAGCTTTTGAATGAACTCATAGATGTTGACTTGATCTAGAGTTCCAGTATGCTTCAACAGTTCAATGAAAGAACTCCACTTTGGAGGTAAGGCATCAGCAAATCTACTCACCATTTCTTGTTGAGTAGCGACAACTCCATAAGCACACATCTCACTAATCAAATGATAGAAACGTGTGATCATATCATTCAGAGTCTCGTTTTCCAAAAACTGAAAGGATTCAAACTCTTTCTTCAACAAATCATGCCGAGATTTTCGAGCAGCTGCATTGCCTTCTCCTCTAGCAACTAAGGCATCCCACAATGCTTTCGTGGTCTTGCAATATGAGAACTGATGGTAGATGTCTTTGTTGAGTGCTTGAGTAAGTGTGGCAAAGGCCTTTTTCTCCAATTCATAAGCCTTCTTGTCATTTTCAAGCATATTTGCATAACCCTCTGAAGTTGACGCAGCAGTTTCAAGATTAGTATTGAACGCATTGATGAAACACGTCCAAAGATCAGTGCTTTGCCCTTGAACATATGTGTGAAAACGATTTTTCCATGATGGAAAATCGTTCATATGGTTCAACTTAGGTGGACGATTGTTGCTGCCAGTTTCACTATCACTAATCAGAAGGTTCTGAAGACTTTGACTTTGATTGGATACCAAAGCCCATTGACTTGGACTGATTGATGGCTGTGGAACCATACTCTTTGCCCAATCTGCAGCAGTCACTAACTCTTGATTGTTTCGTGAGTCCAAACTCCAATCCCATGGACTTGTACAGCTCATTTTGATCAAATATAAGTACCAAACCTACACACCACAAACTGTTAAGAAATACAAGCAACTAAGAATCGAAAGATAAAAACCTGTTCGAAAGATCAATACTTGTTCGAATGATCAACAGGGTTCGAAAGATCCTTGTTGAGTTTCGAACAAAAACTTCGAAGGATGACTTCGAAAGATTGACTTATACGAAGGATCCTTATCTTTCGAAAGATGATTTCGAAAGATTCTCCTTATGTTTCGAACACAGGTCTCGAAAGATGACACTTGTTCGAAGAATCAACAGTGTTCGAAGGATCACTGTTGATGGCTCGAACAATAACCTCGAAAGATAACCTTGAAAGATTCACCCAACACGAAGGATCCTTATCTTTCGTAGTGAACAGTAACTCGAAGGATGTATCTATCGAAAAGATTCCTTGACTCGAAGGATAACACACTGACTTCGAAAGATGTTCGAAGGATGGTTATCTTTCGAATCTCCTTGATCGAAGGATGATCCTTCGAGCTCGAAAGTTATCTTTCGACGTCTGACACACTGTCAAAAGTACTGATGGGTTGGTAAGAAAAGTGACAGGTTGGTGTACCAACTTTCGGCAGAAAGGATGTTCTGCCACCAACTTTTCCACCAACTATTTGACTTTCAAAAAAGTTTACCCAAAATGGCAACCTTATCAACAAGATCTGGTCACCGGAAACACACCGGAGATATGGCCGGAAAATTCAAAGTCACTTAAAAACAAGTTTTCAAGTTACCCAACCCAACCTTGAACACTCCCGAAGGTTTAGAAGCCGTTTTTCAGTTTAGAAAAGCAAGAAAAACCACCAAAACGGGTGCTAAACCTAGTGTCCAAACACACCAAGAACTCGAACAACCCGGTTTTAAACAAGGTAAAGAGCGAGGCTCTGATACCACTTGTAGGTCACTTTTCTCGGAGGATCGAGAACAAACCTAAACCTTATTATACTAACCCACTAGCGAGTGCGGAATCCAAGCTAGTAGGCAAACCGAGATGAAGCAAGTATAGAAACAAACACACAAGATTTCACCGATTAACACCACTGTATTAATGCGTATGAAGGTTCCGGTTACAAGCACAATGTTTACAATCAGTTTGCAAACTCTCAAAGTGTGTGTGTGTGAGTTTCGGACAGAATGCTCTCAACTCTCTAACTTTCTGTCTCTCTAAGTGTGCATCTCTCTCTAAACTCAACACTGCATGGGTATATATATACCCAGCCCATGATGTCTGGTCGAAGGATCCGATAGATGGTCCGAAGGATCATCTATCGAGGACAAGGTAATCGAAGGATCAGCATTGACCTCGAAAGATCACCTTTCGAGGTCTATCATTCGAAGCCTATCTTTCGAGCACCTCGAAGGATCAACAATATCCTTCGAGGCTATCCTTCGATGCAGACAAACATATCAAACATATGTTAACTGTTGGCCAAGTCAAACTAGGAGGATAGTTGACTTGGTCAACTTACAGACTAACTTTGGACATCGTTTATATACAGACCAAATACAGACAAAGTACAGACACAAGTGCACCAACATTTAGTACACAAACAAAGCTACTTAGTAGCCAGTTATAAAAGTCGAAGGGGATACTTACAACCAGAATTGCATGCTCTTATAGTTTGACTCAACCCTATAATCCGATCTAGCATCAAACATTTCTACCTATTCCACATCCAGTCATGTTTTAAAAAAGGCCAAGGTTACACATGTATAAGTCATAAACTTGGTTGACAATACAGTGTCCGTTTGAATGTTTCTGCTGCTTGAAACTCCAAATATATAAATTACCACCGTCAATGAACGTGTCCGGCCTAATAAACTTTTTGGTGCTAATGGATTAATTACTGTTTTGCGTCCACATAAACACATGACAGGGAACACATAGGCTGGTTATAGAACCTTGAATGAGCTTGGGAAATATAAAACAAAAACAAAATTGATACAGAAAAACTTTACCGAAGTTCATTAAGGTTCCATGATAAATTTAAACGCAGGCATTCCATAATTTGTAGTTTACTTTTCTTATGATTAGTGTGACTAAGGCGGGTAACATTTATCAGTTGGTTCAGGTTCTGGTAACTTGAAAACCAAATAAGACAAGAAATGGATAATTTACGTTTGATACTCTCAAAAGGCTATCTTGAAATGGCCGGAAATCTATCTTGTTATATATATATTTTTTTAAACTACTCAGTTATGAGTTAGAGCTATAGAAGGATGAATCCGAGATGGTTTTTTAGTACCAAACTTGATATACCATATCAGCCATAGGAAATTAGGTTGGAAGACACGTTGTCCTACAAGTGTTAATAGTGGACTCTATCATCAAGACAAAAGCATGTGACCTTGGTCCTAATCTTCACAACTTACTGCCATATGAAATCAGGCCATTTAGCTTTTCATGTATGTCTGGTGTTTGGATTTCTACCAAAGATTGGTATCCACATATCTTCTATAATTTAATTATGGAAGATATGATAGCATGTGCGTTTGTTTTCTTGTTCATATGTCCCAGACTATTATGTACCTTGGTATACCTTCTTATATATACCCTTCTACATGCCTAATACAACCACATCTTCCTAGAAATTAATCTACATACTCATTCAGACAGACGCGATTCTTTGAATAAATTTTTCCTTCCTTCAACAATACTTTACAGTGAACATCCTCTAGCTTACTTGAAAACATGGCCATCCGTATGCCTCGTATCATTCAAGCAAGACAAATTCTCAAACCATCCCTCTCTAATGGTGGCAGCACTCTCGCATCTATGGATATCCCCAAAGGCTATTTTGCCGTTTATGTTGGGGAACAAGAGAAGAAGCGGTTTGTAGTCCCCGTATCAATATTAAGCGAGCCTAGATTTCAAGAGTTACTGCATCAGTCAGAGCAAGACTTTGGATACAACCATCCCATGGGCGGGATCACCATACCATGTAGTGAAGACTTATTCACCGATCTCACTTCTCGTTTTGGAGTATTTTGACTTGTGTAAATGTGTATTTTTCTAACAATGTTTTGTAAACAACAAGACAGTAGTGAGCTTTTGTAGTTGTAAAGTTAGATGGTTGTTCCAGATTAATGAAACTTTAATTGGATATTATTTTGAGTTCATGGTATATTATAAGAGGTAGTTTAGTACACAAACAAAGCTACTTAGTAGCCAGTTATAAAAGTCGAAGGGGATACTTACAACCAGAATTGCATGCTCTTATAGTTTGACTCAACCCTATAATCCGATCTATCATCAAACATTTCTACCTATTCCACATCCAGTCATGTTTTAAAAAAGGCCAAGGTTACACATGTATAAGTCATAAACTTGGTTGACAATACAGTGTCCGTTTGAATGTTTCTGCTGCTTGAAACTCCAAATATATAAATTACCACCGTCAATGAACGTGTCCGGCCTAATAAACTTTTTGGTGCTCATGGATTAATTACTGTTTTGCGTCCACATAAACACATGACAGGGAACACATAGGCTGGTTATAGAACCTTGTGTTGGCCCCAAAATGGATCTTGATCTCTAGAACGTGATAACCAAACTTGCATAAACAATAACTTGAATGTATGTACAAATTGAATTGAGAGTATGTAATTGATTACAAATGAAATTACATGTCCGTATTTATAGTTTTCTACGGGTACGAGTGAATAGACGCGTCTCTTCGTGAAAAGTCGTGTCTCTTGGATGTGTGGTTGAGATTGAATCTTGAAGAGGTGTGTTGAATCTTGGCCACTCGATCCAACAGTTGCGTCTCCTTGTTCTTTGCCTTGCATTGATTTCGAATGGGTGTGTGTAGAGAGACACACCCTTTCGGTTATGAAGGTAGTTTTCAATTTCCACTTTGTCAACTTTGGTCCTCGTACTTTGTAACCGCCATGTAACCGCCATCTAAATAAATATTAACTATATACACAATAACCCTTGTACTTGAGGATGTATATGATTAGTGATTTCATTCACCCCCCTAATCATGAACATCCTTAAGTTGTAGATCTTGAACTCCGAGTAGCTTTATCATCTCGAGTCTCCTCGGTATCTAACACTTCACATGTATCTTTTTATTCACGAACCTTGCTCCTCACGAACTTGCTTCTTACTAACCATGTTCTTCACGAACCTTGCTTCACACGAATACTTTGCTTCACACTTGTCTTGACCGCACTTGATTTGTATCACATGAACCTCTTTTCTTGTGTAGTTGTCTCAACATGAACTTCACCCGGTCTTGATTAACTTGCCCACTATCATATCACATGACTTGCATCCATCTCGCATAGATTTTGGATAATCTAACTCACTTAGATTTCTCTTGCGGTTGTATCACACAACAATTTTTTCTGACCCAATCACAGGATACTTGTTTCCTTCATGCGCGCGCCTTCTTTTGGTCTATCACAGATTTAATCTCGTCATCACGGTTGTCTCTCACAACGGGTTCTTCATCATTGATTGCTTCCCTCACGGATTCTTTGCTTTGATCTGATCCACTCACTGGACTGTTTTGTTATACCTTTCACAGGTTATCTTCCTTCGCATCACACGGTTTTCCCTTTGATCGTTTCACACGACCAAATTTCATGTTTCTATTTCTCTTCAGCGTCTAGGCACATCAGAAGTGCCGGTTCATCATCATCTTCTTCTATTTCGACCAATAGTGTCTCACTTTCTTTGGTTTTCTTGGTTGGGCATTCATAGGCATAGTGCCCAAGTTTCTCACATCTGTAGCAAGTGATTTTCGACTTAGCTCTCTTAGTCGGTGTCTCTTGCTTGCTATCATCACTTTGTGGTTTGTCGGTTCCTTCCAACTCGTAAGAGGTGTATCCTTCACCCCTATGTTGATAATTTCCTCTCCCTCGGCCTCGTGACGGACGGAATCTCCCTCGTCCATGATTTCCAACATGTTGTCCATGACCCGCATACAGGAGTTCTTCTAGATTGTTCACGGGGCTTTCCTTTTTCTTCAACTTTAACCTTTCTTCATACGTTTTTAATCTTCCGACCGCTTCTTCTAGCGTCATAGTTTCTAGATCGGAGTATTGTTCCATGGAGGCAACGATTTGAGTAAATTTATCCGGTACGCCATTTAGGAGTTTGCGTACTAGAGTCGGTTGACTCAATGTCGTTCCTACTTCAGTTGCCCGCGTAACGATACTATTTATCTTTGCGGTGAAAGAGTCAATAGTGTCGTCTTCCCTCATTTGCAATAATTCAAATTCTGACAATAGCGTGTACATACGCGCCTTTTGTACCCGATCAACACCAACGTGTCTAACCTTTAGATTATCCCAAATTTCCTTTGCAGTCTTACAACTTGCAACTTGCAATACAACATCTTCTGGTATTGCTTGAAACAGATATGCAATTGCAGACTTGTCTTTCTTAGTTTCTACCGTTGCATTTTCTGCCGGTTCAATCGTTTCCCACAAACCATTCGCTTCAAGAATCGTCTTGATACGAATAGCCCAAACCGTATAGTTTGTTGGTTTCAGAATCGGACACTGAAACTGGGAAAGAGAACTTCCTTCCTTTTGAATTACAATTTGTTGATTCGGTCCGGTTGCTCCCGACATGGTTTCTGACCGAATGATTTTCACTTTGACAAACTTGTAATCAAAACAACCCTTCACTTTTTGTTTCTAAAAAACTTCTTGTCCACCAATACGAACCACCCGTACCGGTAAAATTCAATTCCCTTGAATTTAATAAACTTTCAAATCTTAACCCGCGAATAACCACAACGCGTAGTAATCAACAATGTAATTCGCACTAAACTCCGGAATCAAACAAACCCTAGATTCCTAACCAACCCTTCGGTTCAACCGATCACCCTAGAACCGAACTAAAAAATGAATTGAACTTGCGAATTGAAAACGAAAATGAAACCTGATCGCGAATTCCCTGCGATGCTTTGCGATTCCCACGCCTAGAGCCTGACGCTCTGATACCAATTGTTGGCCCCAAAATGGATCTTGATCTCTAGAACGTGATAACCAAACTTGCATAAACAATAACTTGAATGTATGTACAAATTGAATTGAGAGTATGTAATTGATTACAAATGAAATTACATGTCCGTATTTATAGTTTTCTACGGGTACGAGTGAATAGACGCGTCTCTTCGTGAAAAGTCGTGTCTCTTGGATGTGTGGTTGAGATTGAATCTTGAAGAGGTGTGTTGAATCTTGGCCACTCGATCCAACAGTTGCGTCTCCTTGTTCTTTGCCTTGCATTGATTTCGAATGGGTGTTTGTAGAGAGACACACCCTTTCGGTTATGAAGGTAGTTTTCAATTTCCACTTTGTCAACTTTGGTCCTCGTACTTTGTAACCGCCATGTAACCGCCATCTAAATAAATATTAACTATATACACAATAACCCTTGTACTTGAGGATGTATATGATTAGTGATTTCATTCACCCCCCTAATCATGAACATCCTTAAGTTGTAGATCTTGAACTCCGAGGCGGGTAACAAACATTTATCAGCTGGTTCTGGTTCTGGTAACTTGAAAACTAAATAAAAAAAGAAATGGATAATTTGCGTTTGTTACTCTCAACTGGCTATCTTGAAATGGTGGGAAATCTATCTTGAAATGGCGGAGTATTTTTTTAAACTACTCATAATGAGTTAGAACTATAGAAGGGTGAATCCGAGATGTTTTTTAGTACCAAACTGGATAAACCATATCTGCAATAGGTAATAAGGTTGGAAAACATGTTGTGCTACAAGTGTTAATAGTGGACTCCATCATCAAGACAAAAGCATGTGACCTTGGTCCTAATCTTCACAACTTACTGCCATATGAAATCAGGCCCTATAGCTTTTCATGTATGTCTCGTGTTTGGATTTCTCCCGAAGATTGGTATCCACTTATCTTCTATAATACAATTCTGGAAGATATTTGTAGGTCCGTTTTCGGAGGATCGATTACTACGAAACCAAATGTCTTGTTTATATCAAACACGGTCACGAGTGCAGAATTCCCGTGACGATGCCAAACCAAACACAGATAATAACAACACCAAGTAACCAATGAATCACAGTCAATTGATTAAAACGGATGAGAACAAGGATCAAACAAATACACACAATGTTTGACAGTAAAACTTCACAGTAGGTATGCTCTCATAGTTTCACACAGAAACCATCTGTGGTTTATATAGGCAGCCCAGCCCAAGTGTAGACGAAACACATACATGGGCCTGACGAAATACCAAAGTTGACGAAACACTAGGTGTTTCGTCACTGTTCATGGCGAAACTTGGCCAAAGGGTGTTTCGTCATACATGTTAACGACGAAAGACAAGGTACAAGGTCTTTCGTCGTGGGCTGCACAATCTGATATGCTGCAAACAGTTTGCAGCAGACTGAATAAACACACAAAACATAAACATACCAAATATGCAACATGCATAGTTCATAAACATTACAAACCAAAAGAGACAACTGTCGGACCCAAGTAGAATAGGAGGATATCCAACTTGGTCGACAGACGGAAATAGAGTCTCGATAAATAAAGACCGTAAAATTACAACGTTAATAAAGACAAGTTACAGACACAAAATATGCATCAACAAACTACCCCTTGTCTGTTAATTGGTCTTTGGTCTTCAATCTTCATTGCTTCATCGACCAGGTGCTTCCGGCATGAATTCCTCGGTAGTAATAGAAACAAGCGACGCGTTGAAATTTTAGCGCTTGATGTGCGTCCTTGTCTTCGTAAAAGATATCATGCCGAAAAAGCTTGCTGATGTCGTTCGCCGATACATTCACGATCCACACCGGATCTAGCATCTGAAAGTTTTCACGATCACCCTTAAACACAACCACCGCTTCATGAGTATCTGAATCATAACACCACAATGCCATTTCTTCAAGAAAGTTCTGTTTCATCGGCATCAAAGGAATCTTATCCATAACCTTCGCGGGCTGATAAATGTTGATGCATATTTTGGTGTCTGTAACTTGTCTTCATTAGCGTTGTAATTTACGGTCTTTTATGTTATCGAATCTGTATTCGCCGTCGACCTTAGTTGGATATCCTCCTATCTTTCTATGGCCCGACAAGTTTGTCTCAGTTGATATGTAATGTTAAATGACTATGCATGTTGCATATTAAGGTATTATGTTTGTATGTGTGTTTATCGAGTTTGCGAGTTTGCTGCAAACTGTTTGATACTTTGAAGCACACAACTTTTGCAGCCCTCGACGAAACTCCAAGTTTCATCGAGTTCATACTTGACGAAACTCCCTTCGGTGATCAATCCCAAGTTTTGCCATGAACAGTGACGAAACACCTTGTGTTTTGTCGTTTATGAAGTTTTGTCAAGCCCATTTCAAGTTTCGACGACTTATGGGCTGGGCTGCCTATATAAACACAACAGGGTTTCACACAGAAACTATGAGAGCATGCCCACTGAGAGTTTTACTTCAAACATTGTGTGTATCTGTTTAACCTTGTTCTCATCTAATCAATTGACTGTGATTCATTGGTTACTTTGTGTTTGTTACTATTATCTGTGTTTGGTTTTGCATCGTCACGGGGATTCCGCACACGTGACCGTGTTTGTGATAAAAAAGGGTTTGGTTTCGTATCGATCCTCCGAGAATCGGGACCTACAATTGGTATGAGAGCCATGGTACCCGATTTAGTAAATCTAACAGTTTGCTAAATCACATGTGCTCTAGATCTGTGTTTATTGTGATTTTGGTTCAAGATGTAAAAATTGTGAAAATGAAGAAAACCCGGATCTGGACTGAAATTCGCAGATCTAGATGAAACAGAACATATACGAGTGTTGGGTTTTATGTTTCACACTTAAATCAACAAGTTTTCTGTAGGTCCCTTTTCTCGGAGGATCGAGAACAAACCTAAACCTTGTTATACTAACCCACTAGCGAGTGCGGAATCCAAGCTAGTAGGCAAACCGAGATGAAGCAAGTAGAGAAACAAACACACAAGATTTCACCGATTAACACCACTGTATTAATACGTATGAAGGTTCCGGTTACAAGCACAATGTTTACAATCAGTTTGCAAACTCTCAAAGTGTGTGTGTGTGAGTTTCGGACAGAATGCTCTCAACTCTCTAACTTTCTGTCTCTCTAAGTGTGCATCTCTTTTTTAAACTCAACACTGCATGGGTATATATATACCCAGCCCATGATGTCTGGTCGAAGGATCCGATAGATGGTCCGAAGGATCATCTATCGAGGACAAGGTAATCGAAGGATCAGCATTGACCTCGAAAGATCACCTTTCGAGGTCTATCATTCGAAGCCTATCTTTCGAGCACCTCGAAGGATCAACAATATCCTTCGAGGCTATCCTTCGATGCAGACAAACATATCAAACATATGTTAACTGTTGGCCAAGTCAAACTAGGAGGATAGTTGACTTGGTCAACTTACTGACTAACTTTGGACATCGTTTATATACAGACCGAATACAGACAAAGTACAGACACAAGTGCACCAACAAACTCCCCCTTGGCTGTAGCTTTGTCTTTATCTTCTATAGTTGTAGACTCGTCTCGAACTTCGACGGTCTTTGGTCTTCGAGTTACCAAAACTCTGATGTCCTTTCAAGTCTTCAATGTCGGAGGATCTTCAAAGTCTTCACGTCTTGAAAGCAGAGAGTGTATCAACAAACTACCCGTATCATATAGGAAGTGTGTTGACAAACTCCCCCTTAACATAAGCTCCCCCTTGAGTTATGCTCGTGAAATACTTTATCTTTATGAAGTGAGATCCTTGTAGTGTTGATGATGGCCAGCGGCAACTCGATCATCTTCATCTTTTGAGCGCCTTCTCGTCGTGTCTTCATTCCAAAGCTTGTCATCGACTATGTTCTCCTAGCCTTTAGAATCTGCACATGCAAGAAATCTAAACGCGTAATGAGAACAACTGCTTGGAATATAGTATAAACAAATGACACACGAATGACCATGTCACAATCAAACACCGTCCGACAGATTGAAAGTTTAATAAATTTTCAATTTTAGTCTTTAACTTTCAAAAACATGCGAATTTCGACCGTTTATGAAGATTTAGTCAGTTCGGTTTTCAGTCAGGTTTCAGGTAACGAAGACTCGAGCTCCAACATCGTACGATCGAAAATAAAGCAGAAATAAAATCTTTTTGGCTTTTATAAAGTTTATATTAAAACAAGCCTAAAATCTTTTTGGTATTTTTGAAATTAAAAGACAACAATTTAAAATCCTTTGAGTGTTATCAAACGACATCACCGCTAATGTCGTGCTGATATGCACCAAACGACGAAACTGTTTAAAAGAAAAACAATAAAAGTTAAGCAGTAAATAAATATATATACAAACATTCTTTTTGCGAGTTTCGAGGGTAAGAGAATCATATCAGTGTACGGTCATGCCAAAACACTCTTGTTGTTCAGTTAGTTAACATTAAGATAAGCATCCTATAACAATTATCGGTATTGTTGTCCACTTAAGCTCAACTTATCAGATGTAATCATGGCGAGGGGATACGTTAAGGTATGATTTATACTTACCGACCGGTGTTCATCCACATCACGACACATTCCCGTATCAAGGTATGCACGAGGGTTCATCTTACCGGTGAGTATACCGATTATCATCTGTTTGACCGTATAAATTGTGAGATACTCACTTATTTTGATTTGAAAACAAGCCCTTTGTGATATAATCACTTATTGATGAGGAACTTGATTTTCGTATGCATGAGGGCACAGGTGCAAGTCCGTGAACAGGTCAGTACTTTCGTACAGCAGAGAGACGAACTTGACACCCGGATAAATGTGATATATTATCACTTATTTGTATTGGACATGTGATTGTTTATCACTTATTGAGGTCGAATGCAGTATGCAATATGTACACGTATGTATAGTATCATGGAAGATCTAGACTTGCGTCCCCGTTATTTTTCGGTAAAGGATACAACCATGATACCCAGATGATAAGCAGCATAAAGACCGAATATCTCAGAACCTCGGCAATCTATCAAACGAAATTTCGGTACTAAGACCATATGCCAATGAATGGTTCCCACCTGGTCTTCTGTCGATTAAGATTTATATCACCCTGCACACTTTAAAATGATTGTGAGCCTACCGACACATCTTATATAGAGCTGCTTATTGTTTTTCATTTAAGGTTAAAAGAGGTTTGGATAGACCACTGATGTACTATCATTTTCTCTTTTGCTCGCCAGGAAACTCATTTTTGTTTTTCTATTGTTTTTGTGTTTTTGAAATTTTTCGATGTTTTTGTATTTTCAGATTTTCGGATTTACTCCCCCTAAATTCAATAAACTAAGATAAATTTAAAAACACACAAAGATATTTACAAAAATGATTTTCCGATGTTGGTTTACTCTTGCTTGACCTTAATGCCATTTACCAATAATAAGAAGTCAAATCTAGATTTGTCAAAAGCTTTGGTAAACAAGTCGGCACGTTGGTCATCGGTGTGGACCTTAACAACATCGATTAGCCTTTTCTCAAAGCAATCACGTATGAAGTGATATTTGATTTCGATGTGTTTGGTCTTTGAATGCTGCACAGGATTTTTAGTGATATCTAAAGCAGCAGAATTATCAACGTAAATAGGAGTAGTTAGGAATTCAAAACCGTAGTCCCGCAATTGTTGTTGGATCCAAAGAACTTGTGAACAACAACTTGAGGCAGCAATGTATTCAGCTTCGCATGTTGATGTAGCGACACACGTCTGCTTCTTGCACTGCCATGTGACTAGGCGATTTCCTAAAAACTGACATCCAGCCGTTGTGGATTTGCCGTCGATTTTACATCCGCCAAAATCAGAATCACTGAATGCGACCAAGTCAAAGTTATTATCCCTAGGATACCACAGACCGGTGTCGGGGTAAGCCTTCAAATAACGAAAAATCCTTTTGACAGCTGCAAGATGTGAGGCCTTCGGATTAACTTGATATCTGGCAAGTAGGCACGTTGGGTACATTATATCTGGCCTTGATGCTGTGAGGTACATAAGGGATCCGATCATCGCGCGATAGTATGAAGGGCTAACAGGTTCACCCTTCAAGTCAGGAGTTATTCCGTGATTTGTTGGCAGTGGGGTACCAATGGGCGTTGCATCGGACATCTGGAACCGGCTCAAGATGTCTCCAACATATTTAGTCTGATGGATGAATATCCCAGACTCCGTTTGTTGCACTTGTAGGCCCAAAAAGAAATTCATTTCCCCCATAGCACTCATCTCGAACTTATCCTGCATGATGCGCTCGAAATTCCTACACAAAACATTATTAGTAGAACCAAAAATAATATCATCAACATATACCTGTACCAGAAGAAGATCTCCATCTTGTTCTTTGATGAAGAGAGTACAATCGATAAGACCTCTTCGAAAACCGTTCTCCAGCAGATATGTAGATAAGGTTGCATACCAAGCTCGTGGCGCTTGATGAAGACCATAGAGAGCTTTGTTGAGCAACCAAACCCGATCGGGATGAACAGGATCTTCAAAACCTGGAGGCTGTTCGACATATACCTCTTCTTCAACCACACCATGTAAGAATGCACTTTTGACGTCCATCTGGTAAACCTTGAATCCTTTGAATGAGGCATAAGCCAGAAAGATCCGAATAGCTTCCAGACGTGCAACAGGTGCATAGACTTCGTTGTAGTCGATCCCTTCTATCTGACGAAAACCTTGAACGACTAAACGAGCTTTGTTTCGAATAACCACTCCACGGTCGTCTTTCTTGCATTTGAAGACCCATCGAGTGCCAATCTTCTTGTAATTCTCAGGTTTTTCAACAAGCTTCCAAACACCCAGCTTGTGAAATTGCTGTAATTCTTCTTGCATGGCTTCAACCCAAGCACTGTCTTTCAATGCTTCTTTCCACGACTTTGGTTCTTCTTGTGACACGTAACACGCGAAGGACCAGTCATTTTGTTGACCAGATTCTCTTATAGCTGAATACAAACCAGCATTCCGGTTGTTTCTCAGCTGATTACGCGTCTGCACACCGCGATGGACATCTCCTATTATGTTCTGCTGGGGATGGGTATCGTGAATCCTCATTTCAGGATTATCTGGCACACGAGCATTGATACCCAAATTATTCAGATTAAGATCAACAACCAACTCCACACCTGGAATGTGGGTAGAGGTGGATGCATTCCCTTCAGCAGTATCTACATTCTGTGTATGAGGTGTATCTACAGAAGCACCTTGAACAGGAGCAGCTGGAGCTGAAGATCCTTCGGCTGCATCATGATATTCATCATCTTCAGAAGAGTCATTATAATCAGCAGCATCTTCAAAAACCTCATTTTGAACCATATTGTTGACTGACGAAGAAGCTTGAGGGTCAACAACAATAGGTCTAACCAATGGCGAGACAGCAGCGTTGTCACTTTCCAACAACATCCGAGCCGCTGCTGATTCTTCGTCAAAGGTTGGCAGATTGAAGGAGTCAAATAGCCCATCATAATCGAACATCCACGGATCACCCGGAGCCCTAACAGGACTCGTGTACCTTTGAACCCTAACTTCGCTCCATAGCTCAATCTTTTTGGTAGCTAGATTCCAAACACGAAAATTCGGAGTAGCATATCCAAGGAAGAAACCCTCGATAGCTCTTGCACCAAACTTTCCATCCGGCTCAATCATAGTACAAGGAGCCCCAAATGGTTCAAGGTAAGAAAGATCCGGTTTCCTTCTCTGAAGGAGTTCGAAGCAAGTCTTGCCATGTCTCTTAACTGTAAGAACTCTGTTCAACGTGTAGCAAGCAGCCGATACAGCCTCTCCCCAGAATTGAATAGGGAGTTCCGACTCTACTAACATTGTTCTTGCAGTTTCTATAATCGTCCGATTCTTCCTCTCAGCGACACCATTTTGTTGTGGAGTATAACGAGAACTGTACTCATGAAGAATGCCTTTAGAAGTACAAAACTCATCCATAACTTGATTCTTGAATTCAGTTCCATTGTCGCTTCGGATCCTTTTCACTTTCAACGTATAGAGATTCTCCAACATTGTAAGAAGATCCTTGAGGATGCCAGGAGTTTCACTCTTGTGTGCCATAAAAGATACCCAAGAAAATCTAGAGTAGTCATCAGTAACTACTAAACAATAAGCATCACCAAACGTTGTCTTGTGCTTCATAGGTCCAAAAAGGTCCATATGAAGACGTTCGAGAGGCATGCTGACAGTGTTGATTTTCTTCAAAGGATGAGACTTCTTTGTTTGCTTCCCCTTTTGGCACGAGACACAGATATCTTGTAGATGAAAACTTCTAACAGGCACACCATTCACAAGATTATTTTTCACCAAATGGTTCATTTTTCTCAAGTGAATGTGTCCCATTCTTCTGTGCCAAGATATAGACTCCTTTTCTGTGGCTTTTGAGACAAAGCAAGTGACTTGTGCAGATGTTGTAATCGCCTGGCTCATGTCGAGAATATAAAGATCATTAACTCTCGGAGCCGATAAGAGAACCCATTCTTGTGGAATTTTGAATCCAGGTTTCAGCACATAGCAGCCAGCGTCATCAAAAATCACTGAGAATTTTTTATCGCAGATTTGCGACACACTCAGAAGATTGTGATCAATTTGCTTCACATAATTGATCTTATCAAAGCACACGATACCATTGGAGATACTTCCTTCTCCAGTGATGTACCCACCTTTATCACCCGCAAAAGCAACATACCCTCCTCGAATATTTCTCACGTCATATAGGAGCCGTAAGTCGCCAGTCATGTGCCTGGATGCTCCACTATCAACAATCCAATGACTATTAATAGTTCCTCCTAGAACATCCTGCACATGTCAATTAAACATCAGTTGAGAATGGGGACCCAAGCCTTAGTGGTCTTGGGTCGTCCCTTGGCATCACGATACGTAAGCTCTATCTCTTGATGGTTTTCAAGAACAACTGCTCCCCCTGAATTGTCACCCGACTTAGGTAACCAAGTTTGTCTGTGCCTACCAGTTTTTGAAGATTCTGGTTGTACAGGTTGTGACACTCTTGGTTCCTTCTGAACTGCTTTAACTTCAGATTTTAAAGCTTTTTCAACAGTTTTCATGTTCTTACGTCGTTGTTTAGTTTCTTGTTCTTTTACAGTTCGTTTATCATGTTTAGGTGAAACTGATCGACGTTGAGGGTGAACTGATTCAGGTGGAGTTTTCTCAACAAATTTCTTCTTTGGAGCATTTGGGCAGTTTCTGATAATGTGCCCAATTTCTCCACATTTGAAACAAGTTCTCCTTTCAACAGACTTAGGAAAACTTGATCGACTACCAGATGTTGAACTTGTAGAACCTGAGGTACTTGCTCTTTCATCACACCCGTTTGTGTGTTGGGTGTAATTGTTATCACTGTTACGTTTTAAAATCTTGACTTGTTGTACAAAATCAGTGTTTGATTTGTTTTCAAAAGTCTCAATTTTATCCGTACCTTTTGATGCTACAAATTTAACATCTTTTCCTTTCTTCATGTAACGAGCTCCTTTTGATTCAACCTTAGCCTTTGGCTTTGGAGCTCGTTGTGGTTGTTTACCCTTAGAAGCAGTAGGTTGTTGAGTGGTTTGAGATTTTTGATTACCAAACTGTTTCCTAATCTCAGCCTTAGGAATTGGATCACATTGTGTGACCACAATTCCCGGAAGTGTTTTTCCCAAAAATTTGTTTGTATTGTCTTCAAAGACTTTATCAATCAAAGATTTATTTACATTTTTAATTGGAAAAACATGATCTGAGTAGATTTTATTATCTCCAACCAAAGTGTACAACACATTACTGCTTTTAACAGTAGACACATCTGCCTTATCAACCTTGACAGGATCAATCACTTGCTTCTTAACAGATGGAGTCTCAGGAGTATCAGGATCACAAAGGATGTGATTCTCTCGTGGAATATCTACTCCTTTCATCTTGCTAAGTGATTTATCCTGATCACTTACAGCCACATCTGATTCATCATCTGATGTCTCATAGTCCTCGATAATTGGAGGACTTTGCTTCATGGATGGTAAAGTTTCCTGTTCTTCAGAGGCTGTGTTTGAAGAATTGTCCGGTTTGAACCCAAGGCCAGTAGTAAACTCCTCAACATCAAGAGGCACACTGGGTTCATACCGAGGCATTTCTTCCTCATCAGGCATCTTGGTATAGTTGTTCATCAAGGGGGGCGGACATTTGTTATACCCTATGCCTTTCTGATTTCCCTTTAGTTGTTGAACATCGATGATGTGATCAAGCACAAATTTGGAGTTAGAATAACTATCCAATTTCTGTTTGATCGCATCATGTTCGCATTGGGCAATGGCTAATTGCTTTTTAGTTTCTTCCACAATGTTAATATATTCATTTATACTCACTTGCTTGTGGTAAACTACTTTGTTAACCTCGGACACATTTTTCTTTAAAGTTTCTATTACAGATTTAAATTGTTTTTCAATCCGAGTTAAAGCCATGTTTGCCTCTTTGCATTTCGATAGTTCAATAACCAAATTCTGGTTATGACTATGAAGCTTTTCTGATTCAAGCTTCATCTCAGCACATGAGTTACAGATACTAGGTGTAGGAGGTTCAGAATTTACCTGACTAGTAGAGGCTGAACCATTTGCCATAAAGGCAGTTTGAAAAGAAAAAGCTCCATCTTCAGAAAATAGCTTTTCCATTTCCGTTGATGTAGCAGCAGCCTTCCTAATCAGAATTGATTTCTGACATTTAAGCTCATCAGCTTCATTCAGAAGATCCTGAATATCTTCACCTTCTTCCTCCTCATCAGGCTCTGAGTGATTATCCCCAGAAACAGAGCCTTCTTCATCCGAACTTCCAGAATAACCAGAACTGTCATCACTCCCAGAGGATTCTTCTTTATGAACCTGCTCGATGACCTTAGCATACAAAGCAGTTCCACTTCCCTGATCACCTTCACCAAACTGCACTGACCAGTCACATCCTTCATCAGCTTGAACAGCCAAAGCCCGATTGTGATTGGTAGTTCCAGGCTGTCCCTGATTGTTGTTCACTGCCACCATCCTCCGTTCACGGTTTTCTTGTTGGGCATTCACATTTGTCTGGTTTCTGAAAGGGTTGTGATTGCCGTGTTTTGTTGGTCGAGTGCACTCACGTTTAAAGTGCCCTTTCTCGCCACAGTTAAAGCACGTGACGGCATTTATATCAAACCCATACTTCGTGTTTTTCTTTCCTTCCAACGAAGTTCTCCCAGTTCGTGCCATGAAATCTTTTGCCCTTCTAACCGCACTAGCAAAAGCCCATTTAATATCCATCAACTCCATTTCTTCCTTGTCGATCTGATCATAATCTTCATTGGTCATGTTGATGTTCCCAAGCTGACCTGCTACCAAACCACAGTAAGCACTGACCATGGTGTTGATAATCTCCATATGTTCCTTAGCAACTTCAATGCTAAGGTGTGAAAGATTTGAGTTGTCAACTCGGATTGTGTGATGACTTTGGGGTTGAGGTTGAGGATTGCTTGTATAGTGAGCTTGCTGTTGTTGTTGTTGAGGTTGTGGTTGTGGCTGTGTTGGAACAGGAATGTAGGACCTCGGATCAAATTGAGGTTGTGGTGGAGCAGCTGTTGACTGAGGAAACGGAAAGGAACTTGAACTTGTATTGGACACAAATGCAGTCTGCAGCTTAGGTTGCTGTTGCTGAGCTGCAGCAGATCTTGCCAAAACATCGAATCCTGGAAGATACATTTCCGTATTCTGAGGAGCTGGAGCACGCCTTGCTTTCCTAATTTCTTCATCATTTTTATGTTCCAGCTTTTGAATGAACTCATAGATGTTGACTTGATCTAGAGTTCCAGTATGCTTCAACAGTTCAATGAAAGAACTCCACTTTGGAGGTAAGGCATCAGCAAATCTACTCACCATTTCTTGTTGAGTAGCGACAACTCCATAAGCACAGATCTCACTAATCAAATGATAGAAACGTGTGATCATATCATTCAGAGTCTCGTTTTCCAAAAACTGAAAGGATTCAAACTCTTTCTTCAACAAATCATGTCGAGATTTTCTAGCAGCTGCATTGCCTTCTCCTCTAGCAACTAAGGCATCCCACAATGCTTTCGTGGACTTGCAATATGAGAACTGATGGTAGATGTCTTTGTTGAGTGCTTGAGTAAGTGTGGCAAAGGCCTTTTTCTCCAATTCATAAGCCTTCTTGTCATTTTCAAGCATATTTGCATAACCCTCTGAAGTTGACGCAGCAGTTTCAAGATTAGTATTGAACGCATTGATGAAACACGTCCAAAGATCAGTGCTTTGCCCTTGAACATATGTGTGAAAACGATTTTTCCATGATGGAAAATCGTTCATATGGTTCAACTTAGGTGGACGATTGTTGCTGCCAGTTTCACTCTCACTAATCAGAAGGTTCTGAAGACTTTGACTTTGATTGGATACCAAAGCCCATTGACTTGGACTGATTGATGGCTGTGGAACCATACTCTTTGCCCAATCTGCAGCAGTTACTAGCTCTTGATTGGATCGTGAGTCCAGACTCCAATCCCATGGACTTGTACAGCTCATTTTGATCAAATATAAATACCAAACCTACACACCACAAACTGTTAAGTGTAAAACAGATAAGGATTGAAAGATGCAACCTGTTCGAAAGATTAATACTTGTTCGAATGATCAACAGGGTTCGAAAGATCCTTGTTGAGTTTTGAACAAAAACTTCGAAGGATGACTTCGAAAGATTGACTTATACGAAGGATCCTTATCTTTCGAAAGATGATTTCGAAAGATTCTCCTTATGTTTCGAACACAGGTCTCGAAAGATGACACTTGTTCGAAGAATCAACAGTGTTCGAAGGATCACTGTTGATGGCTCGAACAATAACCTCGAAAGATAACCTTGAAAGATTCACCCAACACGAAGGATCCTTATCTTTCGTAGTGAACAGTAACTCGAAGGATGTATCTATCGAAAAGATTCCTTGACTCGAAGGATAACACACTGACTTCGAAAGATGTTCGAAGGATGGTTATCTTTCGAATCTCCTTGATCGAAGGATGATCCTTCGAGCTCGAAAGTTATCTTTCGACGTCTGACACACTGACAAAAGTACTGATGGGTTGGTGAGAAAAGTGACAGGTTGGTGTACCAACTTTCGGCAGAAAGGATATGGTCTGCCAACAACTTTTCACCAAACTTTTTGACTTTCAAAAAGTTTACTAAAAATAGGCAACCTTATCCTCAACCAGTCACCGGAATATATGATCGGAAAATGACCGGAAAAATCAAAGTCTCTTAAAAACAAGTTTTCAAGTTACCCAACCCAACCTTGAACACTCCCGAAGGTTTAGAAGCCGTTTTTCAGTTTAGAAAAGCAAGAAAAACCACCAAAACGGGTGCTAAACCTAGTGTCCAAACACACCAAGAACTCGAACAACCCGGTTTTAAACAAGGTAAAGAGCCAAGCTCTGATACCACTTGTAGGTCCCTTTTCTCGGAGGATCGAGAACAAACCTAAACCTTGTTATACTAACCCACTAGCGAGTGCGGAATCCAAGCTAGTAGGCAAACCGAGATGAAGCAAGTAGAGAAACAAACACACAAGATTTCACCGATTAACACCACTGTATTAATACGTATGAAGGTTCCGGTTACAAGCACAATGTTTACAATCAGTTTGCAAACTCTCAAAGTGTGTGTGTGTGAGTTTCGGACAGAATGCTCTCAACTCTCTAACTTTCTGTCTCTCTAAGTGTGCATCTCTTTTTTAAACTCAACACTGCATGGGTATATATATACCCAGCCCATGATGTCTGGTCGAAGGATCCGATAGATGGTCCGAAGGATCATCTATCGAGGACAAGGTAATCGAAGGATCAGCATTGACCTCGAAAGATCACCTTTCGAGGTCTATCATTCGAAGCCTATCTTTCGAGCACCTCGAAGGATCAACAATATCCTTCGAGGCTATCCTTCGATGCAGACAAACATATCAAACATATGTTAACTGTTGGCCAAGTCAAACTAGGAGGATAGTTGACTTGGTCAACTTACTGACTAACTTTGGACATCGTTTATATACAGACCGAATACAGACAAAGTACAGACACAAGTGCACCAACATTTTCATCATCAAATATCATGTTTTTAAGGATTTTCGTTAAGATCTGCAAGTGAACAGCTGTGTTCTTGAGGTAAGGTGTGGCGGCTGTTGAAAGAAAACTAGGGCTTCTTCTGCTTATGACGAAATACCTGCTCATGCTGTTGACGAAACTCCTGGTCCAGTCTGCATGACGAAACATGTGCAGTACCCTTTGACGAAACTCCTGCATGTTTCATCGTCAACAAGTGTTTCGTCAAGTTGTTTCGTCGGATCATGATGTTTCGTCGACCTGAATAGTATTTCGTCGCCCTGTACCTTTATATAAGCAGCAGCTGAAGACAGAAAGAGTAGAAGCCGATTGTTGTGAATGTTGAATATTTTCTTTTGGGGTTTTGGATCTTTGTTGTGTATTAAAGGAGAAGACAAGGTTGAAGGTTCTGTTTGTTGGATGTGTGAATCGCCGAAAGTGAAGAGGTGTTGGCTGGATTTTTTTTTGTTTTTTTTTTGGTTTTTACTAGAGGAAGAGGGCAGTGGATGTTGTGTATGGAAAAGAAAGAAAGAAGATGACAGTTGTTAATGTTCTCGAAGAAGAGGATGACAGCTGCTATTGTTATTTATCATAGAAGATGACAAAAATTGTTGGGGCTTGTACTAGGTAGATGTAGATGTGAGCAGATTTCATTTGTTTTGGCAGCTAGGGTATAATATTGGGCTCCAAAAGAATTAGGAACGTATCCAATTAAGTCTTCATAGACTTTTGTGGACTTTTGGGCCTTTTTTGAATTGTCATTGGGCTTCTCATAAATTTGCATAATGGGCCAATGTTTCCCACAGATTCTAAGGATTTAATTTCATGGGCCCCAAATTGGAACATGCAACATGCTGTTGTCGTGATATGTTTGTGAGGAGCATTAGGATTTTTTTTGGCGCCTAAATTCTAAGTCAGGCTGCAATCTACGAAACTTAATGGGCCGCAGATTTATGGAAACAGTAGATGGGCTGCGACATGTGTTGGATCTGGTGAAGTAAAATCTTTTGAGTTGCAAAGTGGGGTTGGGTGTTCGCAAAGCTTATCTGACTCGCGCTTTAACGACGAATTCTTACGGGTTCGGGAGCGCACGAGATAATGCGGCATGATGAAAACAAATGATGATATTTAAAAAAATGTGGGGTAGTCACGGTTACCGATGCAAACGTCAAATATGGTGACTTGACTACTATGGGCCAAAAACCAAAAACGGTATGTTCACTTCCGCACACGACAATGTTTATGATTGTTATCGGTTATTCGTAAATGTTCGAAAGCATTTTGTTTATTGTCATATTCTCGCATTTCAAAACGAACGTATGAACCTGGAATGTCAATATCGGTCCTAACGAGTTCACAAAGTCTTTGGAGGGATACAAGTCGAATCCTACGGGGTACTAGGGGATGTTCTTATTCAAATAGAATATGCAAAGAAGAAATTTGTTTTCGTGATTTTTCAAACAATCGAGAACATTCAGTGAAGATTGACGACAGTTCCGCTCAGTGGAGGGAGTTGGTGAACATTTGAAGAAAAATTCTACTCAATGGAGAGAATTTGTTCTGTAAAATTGACGACAGTTTCTTTGAAGTGGAGAGAATCTGTTAAGGTTTAGAGATCTTACCAAAGAAATGGGGGGATAAAAATTTTCATATGTTGAATTTTTTCGGTAAATTTCTAAACGCAATCACAGGTGGTAGAGTTTGTGATTTTCTGGTGATACAAACAGTTCGACGTGGAAAGTTTTGCACAGATACATATTTGAGGATATTAATTAATTCTCCAGCCTTCGACAACAAAATGATCTTTCAAGATTGTTTGAACATGACCCTTCGAACAGAACTGTTTTTGACCCTTCGATGAATTGAGTTGACCTTTCGAGGACAGGAGTTGATCTATCGAAAATTTAGATGATCTTTCAAAAGGATAGTTGATCCTTCGAATTTCTGTCTGATCATTCAAAATCTTTCGAAATAAGAAGATGATAAGAACATTATGAACACGGCAACTGTGCAGATTTGCAGATTTATGAAAACACTTCATAAACGATTTTTGATGAAGAAAACTTGAGTATTTAGGAGAAAAACACAAAACCCAACACTCGTTTTGTCACAGATCTGAATATTCGGGTCCAGATCTGAGTTTTTCTCATTTTCACCATTTTTACATCTTGAACAAAAACCCACAAAAATCACAGATCTAGAGCACATGTGACTTAGTAAACGGTTAGTTTTACTAAATCGGGCACCATGGCTCTGATACCAATTGTAGGTCCGTGTTTCGGGATCCAAACCGTGATTTTCATGATTATGTTCATAGATGGAAGAGATAAGAGAGGATAAACAAACAAACTTTGTATTAATCCGGTAGTAAAACATTACAAGTCGGCCCGATTACATGATAACCGAACTAATACCAAAGAAGTATACATCCAGGGAGAAATCAAGTGGTGATTTCTCCCGGTGAGGACTCAAACCTCCTATCACTCTCTTGCACACACTTGTGCTCTCACTCTTGTGTTGCAAATGACAAGGTGTTGGTATTTATACCAAACACAGGTTGCACGGTCGAAGGATTAAACTGACTGGTCGATAGATCATCTGTCGACCATCCAGCTTTCGAAAGATACACACATACCTCGAAGGATGCCATATCCTTCGAGGTCCATCTTCAACCTTCGATGGATATCTTTCGAGCTCATCGAAGGATACACAATCCTTCGATGCCTTATCCTTCGACACCAACATTAAACAACCATAATTTGTCTTGCAACCACACACGGTCAAACGAATAACCCTCTCGTTTGACCACTTCAAACGAGCGGGTCTATACACGTTCGATAGACCGTTTCACTAACTATTACAAATTCAGCGTAAAATAATAACTAATCTATTCGACAAGCATCGGACACAAAATCTGCATCAACAAATTCCCCCTTGTCCGTTGCTGTCGAATGCTGAACATGCAACTGCAATCGATCTTCAGTCAAGTATTCATCTTCTCTGTGTAAACAAATTCCCCCTTGACCGATGATCCAGGTAAGTAGTATCTTGATGCTCATTGTATAATATTTCCCCCTCAGAGTACGCGCATTCGTGTTGAGTGTTGTGCAATTTCCTCAAAGGACTCAATTGACCGATCTTCCGCTGATCTTCCAATACTCCAACCGGCATTTGATAAGGGTTCCATTCTTTAACAACTGCATCAAGTCTTGATCTTCAAGCGTCTATGCAAAACATTCCACGCAGAACCGTTTGTATCACCAGAAAATCACAAACTCTACCACCTGTGATTGCGTTTAGAAATTTACCGAAGAAATTCAACATTTGAAAATTTTTATCCCCCCATTTCTTTGGTAAAATCTCTAAACCTTAACAGATTCTTTACACTTCAAAGAAACTGTCGTCAAATGTTCACCAATTCCCTCCACTGAGCGGAACTGTCATCAATCTTTATTGAATGTTCTCGGTTCCGAAAATTCACGAACATGACTTTCTTCTTTGCATAATCTAGTTGAATAAGAACGTCCCCTGGTACCCCGTAGGATCTGACTTGTATCCCCCCAAAGACCAAAGACTTTGTGAACTCGTTAGGACCGGTATAGACGTTCCAGGTTCATACGTTCGTCTTCAAATGCGAGAATATGACAATAAACAAAATCCTTTCGAACATTTCCGAATAACCGGTAACAATCATAAATACTGATGCGCGGAAGCGAACATATCGTGTTGTTTTTGGCCCATAATAGTCGCGTTACCATTTTTGCCATTGCATCGGTAACCGTGACTACCCCACAATTTTTCAAACATCAAGTTTTCATCATCTCTTGTTTTCATCATGCTGCATCACCCGGCGCGCTCCCAAATTCATACGAATTTTGACGTTGACATTTAGAAGCGCGGTTCAAATCATCTTCGCGAACACCCGACCCCACTCTGCATCAAAAACCTTTGTTCCAATGGATCCTTTTTTTTTTTTTTTAATATTTGCCCAAAATTTCACACCAAATGGGCCCAATAGAAAAATCTAGCAAAATATAACTTTAGGCGCTAGATTTTCACTTTGATACACCTTGTGTGGACGCGACTCGGCTCGGTTCGACTCGGTTTTGACACGGTT
The DNA here is from genome assembly GCF_002127325.2 of Helianthus annuus. NCBI lineage: Eukaryota > Viridiplantae > Streptophyta > Magnoliopsida > Asterales > Asteraceae > Helianthus > Helianthus annuus. The sequence goes on along the minus strand of NC_035449.2, from coordinate 64,281,476 downwards.
AGGTCCGGCTCAAGCCCGACGTCACGACATTCCTCCGTCGTGCGCCCCAGAGTTCGACACGCGAAGCACGGAGTGCCACAAACCCATTCCCGTTTACACCTCACCATGACATCATTTTTATATATATATATATATATATATTTTTTTTATTGGACCTTTATCACTAACCACCACTTATAAAAAATCTGATTGGACCAATCTTTTGACCAATAATCTTCAAATGCACATGGGCTGTTGGCCTGTTTTAATTGAAACACAATGATTTAATTGTTGCACTTGGGCGGTGAAGATTAGTGGTTCCTCGAATTACTTGTACGAAGGATAAGGCTTTGATGAAAATTTGAAACATCCTTCGAATTATTTATGATCTTTCGAGGTTCTTAGATGATCTTTCAAATCTGATCCTTATCGACAAGAAACAATAAGATGATCTATCGAAAGAACAATATGAAGAAACATCTGATCCTTCGAAAGAAATAAGTTGGATCTTTCGAAATTGTTTCAGATTTTGATCTTTCAAAATAAATTTTGATCTTTCGAACTGGATCCACTTGATCCTTCGAGATACTGTTGATGAACATGACCCTTCGACAACAAAATGATCTTTCAAGATTGTTTGAACATGACCCTTCGAACAGAACTGTTTTTGACCCTTCGATGAATTGAGTTGACCTTTCGAGGACAGGAGTTGATCTATCGAAAATTTAGATGATCTTTCAAAAGGATAGTTGATCCTTCGAATTTCTGTCTGATCATTCAAAATCTTTCGAAATAAGAAGATGATAAGAACATTATGAACACGGCAACTGTGCAGATTTGCAGATTTATGAAAACACTTCATAAACGATTTTTGATGAAGAAAACTTGAGTATTTAGGAGAAAAACACAAAACCCAACACTCGTTTTGTCACAGATCTGAATATTCGGGTCCAGATCTGAGTTTTTCTCATTTTCACCATTTTTACATCTTGAACAAAAACCCACAAAAATCACAGATCTAGAGCACATGTGACTTAGTAAACGGTTAGTTTTACTAAATCGGGCACCATGGCTCTGATACCAATTGTAGGTCCGTGTTTCGGGATCCAAACCGTGATTTTCATGATTATGTTCATAGATGGAAGAGATAAGAGAGGATAAACAAACAAACTTTGTATTAATCCGGTAGTAAAACATTACAAGTCGGCCCGATTACATGATAACCGAACTAATACCAAAGAAGTATACATCCAGGGAGAAATCAAGTGGTGATTTCTCCCGGTGAGGACTCAAACCTCCTATCACTCTCTTGCACACACTTGTGCTCTCACTCTTGTGTTGCAAATGACAAGGTGTTGGTATTTATACCAAACACAGGTTGCACGGTCGAAGGATTAAACTGACTGGTCGATAGATCATCTGTCGACCATCCAGCTTTCGAAAGATACACACATACCTCGAAGGATGCCATATCCTTCGAGGTCCATCTTCAACCTTCGATGGATATCTTTCGAGCTCATCGAAGGATACACAATCCTTCGATGCCTTATCCTTCGACACCAACATTAAACAACCATAATTTGTCTTGCAACCACACACGGTCAAACGAATAACCCTCTCGTTTGACCACTTCAAACGAGCGGGTCTATACACGTTCGATAGACCGTTTCACTAACTATTACAAATTCAGCGTAAAATAATAACTAATCTATTCGACAAGCATCGGACACAAAATCTGCATCAACATACCGAGGTGCTGCCGGTTTATCCTGTGATTGTAAACACTGTTATATCAATCAGAAACCTGTTTAAAGTGATTTGCAAGTTGTTTCGAAGTCTGTTTCTTAGTTTCTGCCTCTGAAACAGATCAAAACTCATCTGAACGACTCGTTCGGGTCTGAAAACGATCCAACAAGTGGTATCAGAGCTCAGGAAGAGGAGTTCTTTCTGATTCAGCTCAAAATTTCAGCTTTCTACACCTTCTTTTCAATATCAACAAGTTTTTACGGTTAAAATTGGCTAAATTTCTCACATATCGTGTAAAACTGTGTTTTAACAAACCCTTGAAAGTTTCAGAATAAAATTCGGATTAAAAATAGGTAAAATGGACCTAAGTTCGGATCCGCTTGAATGAACACTTTCTGATTTCGCTCCAAGTTAGCTATTTCGCTTGAGCTGGTTATTTCGCTTGAAATTGTGTGTTGGTGTTTCCGCTTGAATAGGGTATTTCGCTTGAAAGTATTTGTTTGCGAAACTTGTTACCGAATCATGGAAGAAGAGTTCTATAACGCGTTTGCTACATCTTCGACTACTCCGTCTGTCATTGCTCAAAACATGAACTTAGAAAACGAAACCGGAACTTTGCAAAAACCCCCCTAAAACTTATGGGAATTGAGGAGTACCATGGATGGAAGAATCGTTTTGAGAATTGGGTTCAAGCAAACCATCTGAGAGCTTGGAAAAGTATTGAAACAAAGTATGTTAGACCACTGTCTGCTTTGAAAGTTGATAAAATAATTTCAAAATTCACAGACCAAGAGAGAGACAGTTATAAAGGAGAGAAAATGATGATCAGTCTTCTACAACAAGCTGTAAAAGAAGACATCTTTATTTTGCTTCAGCATGATGGGAGTGCATTTTCGATCTGGGAAGCACTTATGAAGAAATTCGAAGGAAGCACAGAAATGCTCAAGAGTAAAGCATCATTGTTGAAAAAGGAGTTTGAGTTGTTTACTAGTATGCCTGGTGAGACTACAAAGACTCTCATTGAGAGATACTGCCATCTTGTGCGTACCATGTCTCAGCTGAAAATCACTAAAACTCCAGCAGAATGGGTTGAAAAGCTAGCTGACGCTTTACCGCAGAAAGAGTGCGGTACTTATCTCATGATCTTAAAGAATTGTGGAGAGTTTAGCAAATTGTCAATCAGACAGTTTATTGAAAAGCTTAAGGCACAGGATCTTGAACAGCAGAAGATTGCCAGAATGAATAGCTCAAGTCATCAACAAGATATCAAACTGTACTACAAAGGAAATGTTCAAACTGTTGAAGCTATTCCAAAGATCCAAACCGCTTTTAGTGCAGGAAATTCACCTGGATCAGTCAGTCAAAATTCAATCAACACTAGTGGATTTTCAAATGTAAATCCTCCAAGTGTTCAAAGTGAAAATGTTGGTAATGGACATATGATTCAGTGTAATTGTAGGATTGTTTTTGTCCCTGAATGAGTCGATCAAAAGAATTCATATCCAAAACAAGAGGCGGAAACTAATGTCTTGGTGCGATTTCAGCTGGATTCACTTTAGACTGTTGTTGTATTGATCTTGATAACGTTTACAATCTTTGACAACACTTCGGCAGCACTTCGTGGCTTACCGGAAGACAACACCTACAACTATGTGTTTGATTTCGCTCACGATACCCTATTTATAGGTGATCAGATTTCGCTCCTACATACCATGAACATATAAGCGAAATCATATAGTTACCACATAAGCGAAATCAGCACTATGATGACATATGAGCGAAATCAGAATGAGTAGATTTCGCTCCAAATGACATCTTGTCATTTGGGGCCAAATCACTTCTAAATACAAGTTTCTTGATTTCCGTGCCCTATTCTATTCTATACACTGTAAGACTCGATACAAGACGTAGTCGACAGACGGATGCACCAACAAACTCCCTCTCGGATGTTGACGGAGTCTTTAGTGTCGAGTCTTCGGTTGTCAACTATAAGTCTTTATCAGTCTTTATTCTTCATCTGAAGTATTTGTCATTGCAACAATCCTCGTTCCCTATCTTTATCATCAATAAACTTCTCTCCCTTGGATGTTGAATCTTTAATCTTCATCAGCATCAGCAAATCCAGGATCAGCATTGGCTCTAGCTGCTTACTCAACTTTGTCTTCAGACTCCCCCTCTCAATCTTCTGGGATCTTAGTCTGGAATTCTCTCCTTCATTCTAAGATCGTGATCAGACTCTCATCTGGTTCAGGATCGTCACCTGGCACACATTTACCTGCACATTCTCTACCCACACATAAGATTCTTTAAAGATTAATCTTTAAACTTAAGAAACTATGGCAAGCAATTATTTAACAATGATTTTTACATTCAGGATCTTTTCTTGGCTCTTATTATGCAAACTTAACCAATTCACATACTCTTTTCCAAACCTGTTCTTCATGTTTAGCACTTGGAATTTTGAAAATCAGCTTCTCAACATCAGTTGTCGAAAATCTTTTTGAATTTTCAAAAATTTATGCTAAAACACACTAAAATCTTTTTGGATTTTCTAAAAGAAAGTAAATGCAGAAACGAAATATTTACAGACTATATTTTTGTGAGTTTATGCAAAAGGATCATATCAGTTTTTGAGACATATCACTAACACCGTTAAGCTAGATTACATTTTAAGCTCTAAACAATTCACCTAGATTGTCAGTATGTTTGTCCTCTTAAATTTTCACACAAATTTCAACTGTTTTGAGATACGCAATTAGTGTCTTAATTAATTAGACTTATTCGTGTGTCCCACCACTTGAATATACTCCCGTATCCGGATCCCAATATTCAGTCTTACAGGTGAGTATACCACAGATGATATATGTAAAGGGGTTATGTGCGAGGGCCGTGAGAGCTCAGGTCGATACTTCCGTATACGCAAAGAGATGACGGCTTCGACTTTCGGTGTGTCCCCTTTAGAGGATCTTTTATTACAACAGCAGTGACCATCAATTTTATTGTTTAATCAACTTGCTGAGAGCGATGCTATGTTTCAAGCATTTGTGGAAAGCATTATCCGGGGACTAGGTCAGTATTTCCATACAGCAGAAGTCCCGGGATAATACCCAAGATATCACTGAGCATAAAGACCTAGTATCTCAGAATACGGGACCTTTCAAACAAGATTTCAGGGGTTACCTATATATCCAAGAAGTTGTTACCCACAGAATAAGCAAGTTTGAAATTTAGGTTTATATCTTGTCACAATTTACTAAGTGTGTAAAAACCTACCGACACATCCGTAGTGAGATTGTTTATCACATTTTTACCTCTCCAATTCTTTAGCATGTTGTGACAGTCCACTGATGTACTATCATTTCCTCTTTTTACAACAAAACTCATTTTTTATTTTATCATGTTTTTTTGGCTTTTTCAAATTTTCTAATGTTTTTGAATTTTCTGAAATTTTTTCTACTCCCCCTAAAATGCAAACACATTAAAGAAAATTGAAAACAAACTGTACAGAAACAAGACAACTGATATCGAAACGCCTGAAATCTCCATCCGCTTGGTTTTTTCGAAAACACTTAAGTTTGTTTTAATTAGAATGGTTTTTTCGAAAAATAAGGTTTGTTGATTTTACCACTTGTAAAGTTTGGGGATCAAATCATCACTTTGTTTTACCAATCTTTTGAATGATAGTTAACTCAAGTTCAATTTAATAACCTTGATTAACCGCTTATACTATCAACCTGGTTCAAATTCTGAACCACTTGTACAAACAACAAACAAACATATCAAACCTGTTTTTCAACCAATTACCATCTCTTGGTTGAATTCTCAAGGTGCCGATTCCTACTCCTCGCTTACAAACCTGGGAGTTCCGGCAAGTCCTGCTTTTCAAAAACACATTTTATAAGCATTTTAAAGAATGATGCCGATATATGCTCCGCGATTACCAACTTTGGAGCTCCGGCAAGTCAGGTTTTTATTCTTTAAAAAATATATCCACCCAAGCCTGACCATCCTTGGGTGTAACAACATCTTCTTCTTCATCTTTTCTTTCAACAGATTTGTGAACACGTCTTTTAGAAGCATAAAATTCTTTGACACTTTTGGCCTTACCATTGACCATTTGTCCAAAGATACGTTTCACATTTCCGTTGAAAGTCTTTTCAACATCAAATTTCTTCTTGTCAGAATAAAATTGATTTGAAATTTCAACTTTTCCAACTTTCTTCATAAAATTTTCAGCACGCAAAGGTGGAAAATTTTCATCGTTCATAGTTATTTTTCAACCTTTTTCTCAACACATGGCTCCTCTGATTTTGTGGAATCAGATTCATCACTAGAATTGTTACCTGAAACCTTCACAACCCATTTTTGATTTATTACATTTTCTTTTCTTTTCAAATTACTCTTTGAACATTCTCCCTTCTCAAAGGTTGAATTTTCAAAGCCTGTAAACTTTCGGGTTGAAAGTTCAGTTTTCTCAACTACTTTCTCTTTCAGTTTACCAGAGACTTCCTGTTTTGGTTTGAATGTCTTCGGACAGTCCCTAGCAACATGACCAATAGTTTCACACTGAAAACATGTTCTCTTTTCAATCTTTTTCTGAACATCATTTTTCTTCAACTCTTCTTGCTTTTTGGCAAGGAATTCTCGATTTGTCTGCTTTCTGAACATTTGTTTTTTCTCAGCCTGATGTTTTCCCTGAAACAAACACAGTTTTTGGTTTATAAACTTTTTCATTTTTATAATTTTTTGATTGAATAAAACCAAGACCTTTCTTTTTGAAATTACGATTATGGTTTGGTTTCTTTTGGAAACTGTAACCAGAATTGTAACCCATTTTCTTGTTAATTCTTTGTTGTTCTCTTGAAGTGTATTGTTTAGGTTTTCCACTAAGATTTAAATCTTTTATTTTAGAAATATTAATTTCTGTAATTTTGAAAACCTTTTGAATCATTTCAAATCTGACACTTCTTATTGGAAAAGCTTCATCAGAATATAATTTGTCAGAATCTTTCAAAGTATCTGCCACTTTGAATGATTCATCATTCAAATTAGATTTTGATTGCAAAAACTCTTTATCATAAACCCGTTTATCCTTTTTGATTGTTGACTTTGACGCATCGGACTCAGACTTTGACTTGGATTTGGACGCCGGTTTTAACTCCTCTATGTCATCTTTATCTAACACATGATCGACCACACTTTTTATCAAGTTTGACTCATGATCAGTGTCGGATGACGTGTATGTGACATCAATATTTTCTGGCAAGTTATCCGACGGCCCAGACTCCCATTATAAGTTTATTGCCTTTTCGACTCTTTCAGAATTTGGATTTCGAGGTGAATATCCATTTTCGACCGGGGGCGGACATCTATTGTAGACCACACTTGGTTTCTTACCAGAAATCTTCACTTCTATCACAGATTTCTCTTCTTCTGAAGTCTTTACTTCTTCAAAAGTCTTCAAATTCTCCACAACCAGATAAATCCTGTCAACAACAAAAGTAAAACATGAGAAACTTTCTAATAACTTGTTGACACTTTCAGTTTCGATTCTTTGAGTTTCTAGCTTTAATTCCAGCTCAGCACACTTCTTTATATGAAAATTGACATTATCAAGCTGTCCTATGTAAGCTCTCTTCAGTGTATTCATTGCCACAGCTTGTTCACCGTTTGAATCAGTATACTTATTGATTTCTCTGTTCATTGTATCATAGGATTCTTTCAATCTGTTTATGTTATGCAACAACTCATTGTTCTGCTTGATTAAAGAATCACAGTTCATGCACTTTTCAGGAACTTTGACAGGTTCTGCATCAACTTTGACTTCAAATTCAGGAACATCCTTGACTGTTCTATTTGATCGTAAAAATTCAGCTCTTCTCTTTTTCTCGGCTTCAGCTTCAGCTTTTAATCTCTCTTCCTCTTCTTCCCCTTCTTCAAACTTTCTCCGTTTTTCCTCTACAGCTTCCATGACTTTTCTGCACTTTTCTGCCCATTTCAGATCATAGGCATTTGCAATGAAAGCTTTAACATTTGAAGTGTCTTTGGACATCTCTTTGGCCATGAATTCTTGATCTGGGCAAAAATTGACCCAACAGAAACCTTCAGCCAATTTTTCATCATCTTGTTCTGCCAAACACACTTTGCTGTTTGTTGGAAGATATTTATCCCAGCTAAAATTATCATATTTGCCCTGATTAACTAGACATGCTCTTTTTGATCCTTCAATCACATCTCTCTCGTGTGCAGTTTGTGCCTTATGCGATGCTTGTGGTGTGATTTGATGATAAATCGCCTTTTTGTGATAATCGTTGTTTTCGAAAGGGTTCTGAGCTCCACTTGCTTCTCGATTAGTGCACTCTCTCTCGAAATGCCCCTTTTCCCTGCAACGAAAACACGTAACTTTAGTCTTATCAAAACCTAAAAGTGAAACATGAGCCTCACGAAAATCATCTCGGCCTGTAACTTGTTTAAACTTTTCGGCTCGTCTCAAAACACTGGCCATGCACCATTTAATATCCATCAATTCCATTTCTTCAGCATCAATTTGATCGTAATCCTCTTTCGTGAGCATTGGATTACCAATCTTTCCGGCCACAAAACTACTATAGGATTCCAACACCATTCCCAACAAAGACATTTGATTTTTAGCTACTTCTTCAGAATAATCTTGATCACTTTCAAGATTTAATACAATATTGCATTGAAGTTTTCTTCCATTCTTTGTTGCAGAAATGTTTGGATCGAATGATGAAAATCTTGTGCTGCTTGATCCCTGAGATTTCTTTTCAGAAGAGTCTTTCACACTGAAAGCAATTTCAATTTTTGGAGAATGATTTGTTGTTCCAGTAACACCACTCTTGTAGTACAAGCTGATGTCCTGTTCTCCATCATAGTTCTTCATCCTGGCGATCTTTCTCTGCTCCATCTCTTGAGCTTCCAGGTGTTTGATGAAGTCTCCCAGTGTCAAATTTTTATAATCCTTTCTGTTGGATCTCAGCATCATCAGAAACGTTCCCCAAGTTTCATGTGGTAGCGCATCTGCAAGTTTCAATCAATTCATCAGTATCCTTTTTAATACCAAGTTTCGACATATTTCTCACCAAGTTACAATATCTCTCAATAATTTGCTTGGTGTTCTCGGATTTCAAACCACGAAACAAATCAAATTCTTTCTTCATGAGAGACATTTTGTTTTTGAGCATATCATCACTTCCAACAAATTTTGCTTCCAATTCTGTCCAGATTGAATAAGCAGTTCCATCATGTTGAAGCAGTATCAAGATATCTTCTTTTATCGCTTGCTGAAGCAGACTCACTATCAATTTCATCCCTATATTTCTTTTTATCTTCAGTACTCATTTCTCTAATTGGTAACTCCTTATTATTCCTTGTGGGCCTTTCATATGGCTCTTCAGTGTGTTCCCAAGCATCCAAATGATAAGCCTCAACCCAGTTTCCAAACCGTTCGGACCACGCATTGTAATCGTCAATATCCATGAGCTTTGGTGGTTTTTGAGATGTCCCGGTTTCGTTTTCAAGTAAAGCATTATGTGTGATTGTAATCGGACTTGCAAAGGCATTATAGAATTCGTTATCCATTTTTCAAATGTCCAAAACTTCACAAATTTCCAAGCTTAGGCAAAATTGACTTTGAAGCGAAATCAGCAAGAACACTTGAGCGAAATCAGCTTGAACAGATGAGCGAAAACAGATTGAACACTTGATGGTTCACAAAAGCGAAATTAGACTATATCACTTGAGCGAAATACTAACTAAGTTGTTGCTATGAGCGAAATCAGATATAAACTATGAGCGAAATCAGCATGATGTCATCATTTTCACAAGTCACTATGAGCGAAACCTCAAAAATACTAAGTTTTAGGTCGATTTTAGCTTTGAAACTTTCAGTGGTTTATTAATACATGATTACGAGTGCTATGTGTGAAATTGAGCTGGTTTTACCAAGAAAAATTTTCAAAAATGACAAAGAAGGTGTAGGAAATCAGAATATGCAGCTAAAATGGCAAGAACTCTCCCTCTGAGCTCTGATACCACTTGTAGGATCGTTTTCGTGTGACAACCCTCACTAAACCAGGTATCCGTATGATTTAATTAATAATTAATTGCTGCTTAATTATTGTGCTTAACTGAAATTGCTGACGAACTGCTACTTGATTTCTAGTACTTGTATATTCCTGCATCATACTTTGATTGTCGTCACTACATTATTTACAAGTTGAACCTTAGTGACAAACATGATGCACTAACAGTAGCATTAGAACGGATAACCTATTGAACATGCTGATAAAGCCAGCATCAGGCAGACACTGCCTCTAAGAGCCTGTATGAGCCAGAAATATTTTACTACACCCATAGTGAGTGTAGGGATACAAGGGTTGTAGAACTGCGTCTCTAGGAATAAGATATAATGACTGGATGTGCCTAAAACGTACTCTAAGCACAAGCCACAGCACTTTTAATAACATACTAGCTTCTGGCTAACTAATAAAGTGCCAAAACATGAGGAAAATATTCCTGACACTTTGTAGAATAAGTTGTGTCACTAAAAATATTATTAACGACGCTTAAAAGCTTACTTAAGCTCTTTAACGGATTTCTATCCAAACGAACAACCGGACTATACCCGGAACATGAAAATATTGATAATAATATTATTGGTCTTTTTCTGAGCCAGTTAGGGTCCCTGAATACCCTAACACCCGCATTATAACACATCACACCACTAACCGAGTTAACCCTAAATCTAACTTGGTTTAACACAACTAAACTCTAACTATATGGTTGAGATTGAACCAAGACCCCCCCACCTCATGTAATCGGCCAAACTAGGGGGAACACAAGGGTACAAAAGTTTGATTATTTTATTTTGTTGCCTAATATCAAGAAGACATAAAATCTCTTGGATAATACTCATTCCATTTGTCTATAAGTAGAAACTCATGCACAAGAGATCTTTCACAACATAACACCCAAAACTTACTCCTCTCTCTCTCTCTCTCTAATACCTTCGGCCGAACCCCCTTGGGTCACCACCACCATTTTCGAGTTTTGATCCATCCATTCCAACATCATACAAGTGTTAGGGATCTCGCATAAGGAGTCTTGGAGCAAGCGAAAGTCAAAGGACCTCGTTATCTTGCTTTTATCCACCACATTTTCGCCTAGAATCTTCCCTAGCCCCGAGCTAGAGGTATAACACTTAAAACTCATTCTCGAACTAATCTAAAGTGGTTAATAAGATTTGTAACGGTTAAAATGCGGAAACTTGCATTTTGAATCTTTAAAGTCTACTAAAACATGAAGATTGATGGTTAAAAGCTTAATACTTGTGTAAAAGTTGTAGTATTTGAAAGTGGTGATTATTTAGGCCCGATCTACGTTGTGGTAGCTCGGATCATCGTTTAACCCGACTTTGTTAAGATCATGGTTCTTGACATAAGCTTGTTTCGAACGGTACAAGGGTTAAAAGGTGAGACTCTACCACACGAGAAACATGAACTTGTGTAAAAGTATTTTTACTTGTAAAATAGTATTTAAAACTAGCAGATCTACGTATGTACAAGTGGTATTTTCGTAGAACCAAGTGTCGAGAAAATCATGTTTTATAAAAGTCGGATGACACACTAACAAATATGATTTTACAAACCACAAGTGTATAAACACTTGTGAAATGGAAAGTTTCGACAAAATAACAATCTTTGAGAAAGATGACGGGAAGTTGTAAAGGATGATTTATTCTAAAAACGAGGTTTTTACAAGATTTAGTTACTTTACACATAGATCCACAAAATATAACGGGATCTACACTATAGTTTTCGGAAAAACTACAAGTTCATGCGATTATACGATTTACATACTTGTCGACTAGTTTGATGTGTCGAAAATTGATTGGTTGATTTAAAGAAGTGTTGAAATGATTTTGTAAAAGAAAATGATACGCTTGAAAGCGTGGCCACCTCCAGTTACAGGGGAAACTCTGGCGAAATTTTTCTAAAAATATAACACTTAGAATTATTTACAAGTGTTAGAATTACTTTTGATATGTTTTCAAAATATATTTCGCCATGACTTTATTTACAAATATTCGGAGGTGGGATTTTCACAAAACTCAACGTGATAAATATATATTTGGTAAATATATTTTTCACAACACTGTTTATGATTATTTTGTGAAAATACATAAATATTATTTTTAGAGTAAAAATAATATTTGCAAACGTTGACAAATCCAAAATAATACAAACGCTTACACGACAGACATATAAGTTACACCGGTAATTATTATTACCACTTAATCGTTAAAACGTAACTTACGCATTATACGGAAATATTCATGAACGCGTATTTTGTCAATGTATTATTTTTGGAAGTATTATGTGAAGAGAAAATATAATATTTTTGAGAAAAATATTTATATTTTGGAATGAGAAGTAAAAATATATTAAGTGGGACTTAATGATATAAATCAAACGCACAGGTATTAAATCCCCCATCCTTGGGAAGGAGATTAAACTACCAAGTACATGCAAGATATAAACACGAAATAGTTGTCTAACTATTTCCCAAAAAACTTAAACTATAAAGCTAAGGCACGGCCATCCGTCTAATAGAATTAGCACATGTAGGTCGTTGCACAGCTGCCTGACATTCGGAGTACTTGGTATAGCGACGCACTGACTGTGAGTTCATGTCCCCCTTTTCTCTTAACTGTTTTCAGTTTTCTAAACTGCGGGGGTGAAATACATGTTACATTGATTATGAATACTTTATACATAGTATGGTTAGCGTAAGTAGGTTTGTTACTTAAGATCATGTGAGTGGGTAGGCGGAAACTTGAGGCCATTAATCCTCATGGTAGGACCGAGGGACAGGAGCGGTAGATCTATCTGGGTGTAGCGAGCCCAGCCCCAAGTCCAGCATAACGGACCTCGGGGTGACTTAGTGCCCGACGCATAAATCCGCTAGGTTTGAGTCTTCCTACTTGCACTTCACACATATCAATGGCCTTGCAAACCATTGGTGATCTCTTTTTCCTTATTTGCTACATACCAGGATTTTGATAACTACAAAGGTTTATTTACTCACTTACACATGAACTTGCTCAACATTATTGTTGATTTTTCAACTTACATGTATTTCAGGGAATTAAAAGATCTGGCACGGTATGGCATGTTTTCCGCTGCATTAGTCACCAAGGTCATCCGGGGTTTGGGGAATGTGACTCTTTCCTGGACAAGTCACAGTCCTTGAATCATGTTTGTGTTATGTTTGAGTTTGTAATGTTTGAACAAGATTATGGTTGATAGGGTGTTAACCCGTTAAGACAATGTTTTGGTATTTGGTTTTTAAATTTTAATGGATGATCTTGCATATTTTCAATTCATATAGCTTTGTTATGATTAAGCTATGGTATTAAGAAGTCACACCAAATTAACCACGCTTCCGCAAAGCCAGGGTGTGACATTTCGGCCCTGAATGAGTCGATCAGAAGACTTCCTATCCAAAACAAGAGGTATAAACTAATGTCTTGGTGCGATTGGATTCACTTTAGACTGTTGTTGTATTGATGTTGATAACGTTTACAATCTTTGACAACACTTCGGCAGCACTTTGTGGCTTACCGGAAGACAACACCTACAACTATGTGTTTGATTTCGCTCATGACACCCTATTTATAGGTGATCAGATTTCGCTCCTACATACCATGTACATATAAGCGAAATCATATAGTTACCACATAAGCGAAATCAGCACTATGAGGACATATGAGCGAAATCAGAATGAATAGATTTCGCTCCAAATGACATCTTGTCATTTGGGGCGAAATCACTTCTAAATACAAGTTTCTTGATTTTCGTGCCCTATTCTATTCTATACACTGTAAGACTCGATACAAGACGTGGTCGACAGATGGATGCACCAACAGTAATGTGGCATTGCATCTTCAAAATGGACATAATTTTTCAGAAGAAGTTGTGAAAAGTCATATGGCATTGCTGGTTAATGCGTTGGAATCTTACGAAGGTTTGATTGCTGGAAGAATTGGCAATCCGATGCTAACAAAGGAAGATTACGACCAGATTGATGCAGAAGAATTGGAGCTTATGGATATAAAATGGGCTTTAGCTAGTGTTCTGAGAAGAGCTGAAAAGTTCAAAATGATTACAGGAAGAAATGATTTTTTGGATGCTCATCTTTCAGCTTTAGGTTTTGATATATCTAAAGTTACTTGTTTTAAATGCAAGGAGAAAGGTCACTTCAAAAGAGAGTGCAAAAACCAGGAGTCTAGTGGAGCAAAGAATCCTTTTAGAAAAGATGATTACTATCGAAAGGCTATATATCAACAAATCACCAATCAACCACATCAACAAAAGGATTCACAAACTGCACATGGAAAAATGATCGAAAATGCAAATAAGAAAGCTTATTATGGCATTATTGATCAAGATGATGAGAAAGTGGCTCCAGGTTTTAGCTGGGACAAGTACATTTCAGCTGATACCAATCTTAAAGCTTTCATTGCTCAAATTGTTCAAAAGCCAGAGTTGATGAAAGTATGGATAGCAGTGCTATCTGATGAAGAGAAAAGTCAAGATGGAGGATCTGCTTCTTCAGAAAACAGTTCAACAGAAAGCAGTGATGATGATGAAGAAATTCAACAGATAAATATTGGAAAAATCATTTATCTTCTGACAGATTTGAATTATATTTTGCAGATAAATTGAAGAAACTTAAAGAGAGAAAAGCTGCAAAAGAAATGAAAGAAGTCAAGGTGATTGAGAAGATAGTTGAAGTGGAAAAGATAGTGGAAGTAGAGAAGATTGTGGAGGTTGAAAAGATTGTTGAAGTTACTAAACCTTGTCTTACTTGTTTGGAATCTTGCAAACAATGTGAAGATAAAGATGAAAGGTTTATTGAGCTTGAAAAGTTGAAAGAAAAGTTGCTGTTTGATATCAAGAATTTGAAAGAGTCATATGATGTATTAAACAAAACCGTAAATAGTCTCCAGAAAACTAATTCTGAAAGAGAAAATGCTTTGAAAATGATGAATGCAACAATGATGTCGAAGCAGAACGAGATAAATTTTTATATTGAAGAATGTGCGAAATGGAAGCAAGAGTTGGAAGGTGAAAAAGCTGAAAATGAAAGAATTAGACGTTTATTGAGAAGTTATACAAGTTCTGATTACTTAATTGACAGAATTTATCCAACTGTTGCAGGTTTTGAAGTGTTTGGAGACAAAGGTCGAAGACAAAGGATACTGGTAAGAAACAGAGTGTCTGTTATAATACGTGTCCGCCTCCAATTTGGGAAGGGTACTCGCCTAGAAAACCGAATGAGGAACAAGTAAAAAAGGCAGTCAATGTATTACCAGACAACATTGACGTCACGTTCTGTAGGATCGTTTGATGACCCGAATGAGTCGTTCAGAGGTGTTTTCGTCAAGTACAGGTGCGGAAAATAAGTAAATGACGTAGGAATAGCTAGTATATCACTTTAAACTCCTTTTCTATTGATTTGACGATGAGTACAACCTATTTTCGACCCGGCAGTACCTCGGTACGAAAATCAGGAACTGTTACAAATGAGATCGCTCTAAGGGTATATATACTAATCTGGAACCGCTTATTGGACAAGCCCAATAAGCGGTCCATATATATGACACATAAGCGGTCCAACATGCTTGACACATAAGCGGTTCAACATGTTGACTAATGAGCGGCCCAACTACCTACTTGTTCCTATGAGCGATCCATAACCCTAAAACTTATACAATCTCACTATTTCTCGTATATTGTGCCCAGATCTAACACTTAAGACTATTGACTCGATACAAGACGTAATCAGCAGATGTAGTGCACCAACAGACTCCCCCTCAGATGTTGATGGAGTCGACTATCGAGTCACACCATGCTGTATCTTCACATCTTCAGTCTTGATCAGTCTTCGAGCTTTTCTCTCTCTTTCTACAGACTCCCCCTCTCGATTTACTGGTATTCAAATCTTCAGTAACATCTTCAGGATCGTTGTTTGATCTACACAGGCCTTCGGAATCAAATAACCTAGCTTTAAAAACACTTTAATTCTCTTGATCAGATCTCTTGATTCCTGCACAATCTTAACCCAGAAATAAATTTTCTAGATTCATCACATATCAAAAACTTGTGCACCAACACATGATTCTCTCTCACCAATCTATGATGAACCACTTGAAGAAGTTTAGATTTAACGAAAACATTTAGATTTACACAAACACTCCTCCTCAAATACTGCTCATCATGTTTAGCACTCGGAATTTTGAAAATCAGTTTTCCAATATCAGTTGTCGAAAATCTTTTTGATTTTCAAAATATATGTTAAAACATACACAAAATCTTTTTGGATTTTCTGAGAGACATTTGTTGACAACACATGCAGAAATAAACAATTTACAAACAATATTTTTGTGAGTTCGTGCAAGAGGATCATATCAGTTTATGAGACAAATCAACAACACCGTTAAGCTTGATTTCATTTTAGGCTTTAAACAATTTACCTAGATTGTCAGTATGTTTGTCCTCTTAAATTCTCAACACAAATTTCAATCGATTCGAGATACGATATTAATGTTTTAGAGACTTAAACTTAATTGTGTATCACTCCACTTGAATCTACTCCTGTATCCAGATCCCAAATATTCAGTCTTACAGGTGAGTATACCACAGATGATATCTGTAAAGGGTAGATGCGAAACCGTGAGAGCTCAGGTCAGAACTTTCCGTTCAGCAGAGAGATGACGGCTCGACTTTTGGTGGGTCCCCTTTAGGAGGATCTTTTTGCATTTCAACAGCAGCGACTATCAATTTTATTGTTTCATCAGCATGCTGAGGCGAGGCTTATGTTTCAAAGCTTTAGCAGAAAGTATTATCCGGGGACTAGGTCAGTACTTCCATACAGAAGAAGTCCCGGGATAATACCCCAGATATCACTGAGTATAAAGACCTAGTATCTCAGAATATGGAACTTTCAAACAAGATTTCGGGGGTTACCCATATATCCAAGAATAGTTACCCACGAATCAAGCAAGTTTGATTTAGGTTTATATCTCGTTTCAATTTACTAAATGTGCGAAAAATCTACTGACACATCCGCCAGTAAGATTGTTTAACACTTTTTATCATTACATTTCTTTAGCGTGCCGTGATAGTCCGCTGATGTACTATCATTTCCTCTTTTTCGCAACAAAACTCATTTTTGAATTTTATCATGTTTTGGCTTTTTCAAATTTTCAAATGTTTTTGGATTTCTGAAATTTCCCTACTCCCCTAAAATGCAAACACATTTTAAAGAAAATTTGAAAACTTCCAAATATATGACCTACTAGAAATATACAAAGCAACAACAAACTGTACAGAAACTTGACAACTGACACTGAATCACATCAAATCGCCATTCACTAGGCATAAACAATCTGAACTCCCCCTATCACAAATTCATTTTCTCATTTAGATTTCAAAACACTTAAGTTTTGTTTTAATCGAAATGATTTTTCCGGAAAAATGAATTTGTTTTGATAACAACCATTTGTAGGTCTATCAATTTAAAAAAAAACGGGGATGTGGTTCATCATTTTGTCTATCTTTTGTCATGAATAGTAAATCAAGTACAAATTAATGTCCCTGATTTACCCTTTGCCTTTAAGAACCTTCTGTACCACTTGTAAATGCACTTCAAAGAATACACTTCAAAGTATCTAAGCATCTCAAAAATTTAAACCACAAATACCACTTGTGGGATCAAGATTACCACTTGTAGATACAATGATTTACCACTTGTAGAAATGTGACCTCTACATTATCATTTTTCAACCAAAAATGCCGATTCCTGCTTCACACTAACCATCCTGGAAGCTCCGGCATAGTCCTTTCAACCTGTAAACACAAACATTCAGCATTAAACACAAACATTCAAACTTCTCAAATACTAGAAAGATGCCGATTCATGATCCACGATATAAACTTGGGATCTCCGGCGTAGTCCTTTGACTATTCTGGGAAGCAAACTTCCCTCCAAGTCTTTCTCAGACTTGAGGGACTTTCAACTCTTCAGCTGTAGGGTTGTATGTCGCCTTTTTAGTTGCGTAAAAATCTTTTACCCCTTTAGCTTTTCCACTCAACATTTTTCTCAAAATATCTTCTTAACATTCCCATTGAATGTTTTCTCGACATCAAATTCCGTTTCATCATCATAAAAATTGATTTGAACATTTCAATTTTTTCAATTTCCTTTATAACCTCCTCAAACTTCAATGATGGAAGAACATCATCATTTTCTGAACTTTTCTCCATAACTTGTGCCTCTTCTGGCTTTTGTGGAACCAGATTCATCGCCGACTTTCACTTCACCTTTCTTCCGAACCCACACTTGGTTGTCATTCCCTTGTCTTTTGTAAAATGTTGTCTTTTCTTTTTCTTTGAGCATTCTCCAATTCATTTTTCGAATTCTTAAAAATTTGGATTTCTCCGGCTTTTTCTTCAACTTTGTCTTTCATCTTTTGAGAAGCTCCCTGTTTTGCTTTGAATCTTTCGAACAATCTGATGCAATGTGACCAGCTTCATTGCCATTTCAAACAGGTTTTGAGCATTCTCGGATGAAATACTCCAGTTCCATTCTTTCTCTTTTCAGCAAGAAACTCTTTGTTAGTTTGTCTCCAAAATGGTTTTCTGCTGTTCATCTTCCGACTTCCACCTGTCACAAATTCAGATTTCTTTTAGAATTTTTCATATTTTTTATCATCTTCTGTGGAATAAAGCCTAAACCTTTTCTTTTGTAGGCTACGATTTGGTTAGGTTTCTTTGGAAAACCAGGGACCAGAATTGTAACCCTTTTTCTTGTTTAGACGTTGTTGAACTCTGGAAGTATACTTTTTAGGTTTTTCAAAATTTTTTAAAACTTTTAGCTCAGGGATATTAACCTCTATTAGTTTAAAAGTTTTGTTGATTAGATCCGTTTTAACACTTAAAATTGGAAACTCTTTGTTGTAATATAATTTGTCAGAACCATTCAAAGTATAAACAACTTCGAATGCTTCATCATTCAAATCAGCTTTTATACCAAAAACTCTTTACTATAAGACTGTTTAACCGACGAATTTTGACTGTTGACTGACGACTTTGACCCTCCAGACTCAGATTTTGACTCTGTCTCCTCATCAGTATCCAACACCTGATCGACCACCTTTTTTGATTAGAACAGACTCATGATCAGTATCGGACGAGGTAAACGTCACATCAATATTTTCTGGTAAAAAGTCAGTTGTGTCGGTTTTAAGCTGTATATTGACTGCTTTTGCAAGTTGTTCCTCATTTGGTTTCCTAGGTGAATACCCATCCCAAATTGGAGGCGGACACTTGTTATAGCTAACAGTCGGTTTCTTACCACAATCTTCTTTCTTCCGTCTTCTCAGCTTGAAAAGCTTCCATACCTGCAACAGTTGGGTAAAACACGATCAATAACATAATCAGAGGTAGAATAGCTCAACAATAACCTCCTAATCCTCTCATTTTTCAATCTTTTCTTTCTCCAACTCTTGCTTCCATTTGGCACTTTCTTCAATGTAGAAAATTTATAGCTTTTTGCTTCGACATTAAAGTTGCATTCATCATTGTCAGCGCCTGTTCTCTTTCTGTGTTTGTCTTTTGGAGGCCAGTTACTGTTTTGTTCAACACGTCGTACGATTCCTTCACATAATTGACATTGAACAATAACCTGCTCTTTCTGTTTCTCGTACTCAGCTTATGATGTCATCTTTTGCTGCACACTCTTTGCAAGCTTCTAGACATTCTCACAGGGCTTGATGACTTCAACAATTTTTTCAACTTTCGACTGTTTTCACAACTTCTACCACTCTCTCGACTTCGATCACCTTTTCCACTTCAATCACCTTTTCTTCTTTCACAGTTTCTGTAATCTTTTCAGCAACACTTCAACATTCTGAAATTCACCTTCAGATTCAGATTGTTGATCTTTTTCAGCTCGTTCCTCTGCCAGTTTCTCCATTTTTTCTGCAAATAGAAATGAAAACTATTAGGAGACAATTGAGATTTTGCAATATTTATATGTTTCTCTTCCTCATCATCACTGCTGCTTAGATCAGGTGATTGATCAAAATGTACAGACTTATTAGAAGCACCATCTGATACATCAGAATCCGATGGTGTTTTGTCAAATACAACATCTTGTTCTTGAACAATTTCATCTTGTACAATTTCATCTGAACTATTTGAAACATCTCCAGAGTGTTCTGAAAGTCCATCAGTACTATCTGAACTTTCATCAGATGATACAAATTTTTCATCTCCACTTGATACATTCTCTCCAATAGATCTCATCCAAGTAGCAAACAAATTTGGCTCTCGGACGATCTTTGCAATGAAAGCTTTAAAACCTCCTTTTCATCTAACGAACGATATCCCAACTGAAACCTCTGGTAGGTTTCTCATCATCTTGATCTATAAACTCGTTCTGCTGTGGCTTCAGATGATATGTAGTCACTCCAGCTGAAATCTACCAAACATGCTCTCTTGGGATCTTCAATTTTTCTTCCGTGAGCTGTCTGAAGGTTCCTGGGATTGACCAACTTGTTAATAGATAGCTTTGCGATAGTAATCATCTTTCCAAATGGATTCTGGTGCTCCGCTAGCTTCTTTTCCTTTGCACTCCCGCTTTGAAATGGCCCTTTCCCTGCATCGAAAACAAGTAACTTTAGATTTATCAAAACCTAAAGTAGAAACATGTGCATCAAGAAAGTCATTTCTCCCGGTAATGGTTTTGGAATTTCTCAGCCCGACGAAGAACACTAGCAAGACACCATTTGATTATCCATAAGTTCCCATTTCCTCGGCGTCTATTTGGTCGTAATCCTCTTTGGTGAGCATAGGATTTTCAATCCGACCAGCAACAAGACCTTCATAAGATAACAGAACTGAACCCAGAAGTGCCATGTGGTCTTTAGCAGTGTCTTTCAGAAAAACTTTGACCTTCTGGGAAGATTTGAGAGCTATGTTGCACTGAATTATGTATCCATTTTCGGTTTTCGTACTCTGAGACTGGAAAGCTTGTGTAGTCTCTTTGGATTCACATGTGGAAACGATTAAAACCCGCTGCTGTTCTGTTTAAACCCTTGATCAGCTTCTCAGATGATCACCAGCACTGAAAGCGGTTTGAATTTTCGGATTCTTTCAGCTTCAGAAACTGGAATACTTACCTTTATAGTACATTTTAACATCTTGTTGACCACTAGGATTATTCATCCTCGCGATCTTTTGCTGGTTCAAGATCCTGACTCTCAATTTTCAATTAAACTGACCAATTGTAAGTTTCTCATAACACACCGGTTTTTTCAGTATATCAAATACGTTCCCCACTCTTTCTGAGGTAACGCGTCAGCCAATTTATCAACCCATTCCTCCGACCTTTTTCAACTCCCAACATCGATAACGAACGCACTAAGTGGCAGTATCTCTCAATTAGCTTTTTAGTATCCTCTCCCGGCAAACTGCTAAACAATCAAATTCCTTTTTAAGCAATGCCTTCTTGCTTTTGATCATACTTTCACTACCCTCGAATTTCACTTTAAGAGCATCCCAAATTGACTTTGCAGTTTTGTCGTGTTGTAGCAAATGAATATATCTTCTTTAATCGCCTGCTGTAACAAACTGATCATCATTTTCTCTGCTCTGTACATTGCACGTTCTTGTTCTGAGAATTCAGATATTGTTTAATGACTTGCAATTCTGTTCGAGGCAATGTGTACTTTTCCAATATGCATTCCCACGATCTGAGATGATTTGCCTGAACCCAGTTTTCAAAACGATCTTTCCACCCGTAGTATTCTTCAATACTCATCAGATTTCGGGGGTTTCCATGGGTGGTGTCCCCGTCTCATTTTCAAGATTCATGGCTGAGCAATCGCGGCTGGACGTTAGTCGACTGTAGCAAAGGCGATTGTTTAAAACTCAGAACTTCATGAGATCTTTAGCACCAATATTCAATACAACTGACAGAAAACGCGTTCAAATAATGTCTATTAAAAGCGAATCCAGTTCAATGGAATTTTGAGCGATCCAAACACCTTTTTCAACCACGAGCCGATCCAAGAGTGTTGTCCTCGAGCCGGCTTCAAGCAGTTTGTTGTTCGACTGTCACACCCGACCACGTAAAACAACAAAACGTGCGGAAACGTCGGGGAGTGTTGTAACAGAATCATTGTTTCACAACCATGGAATAAATAGTTTCGTTTTATTGAATTATTGAACTAAATGTTTTGATACAAATTAGATAAATACAACTATTATCCTCCAAGTTTTAAAGTCGCTAAGGCCTTGTCCCATTCCTATGTGAGAATACACCAATATCATCATCAAATGCCATCAACTAATGTACCTGAAACACATGTGAAAATAGGTACGTCAGCATAAAAATGCCGGCGAGTACATAGGTTTTGTATGAGTTTCAGATTCATGGCTCGTTTTACATATTGCAATACTTATTTAAAAACCTTGTTTTGAAAAGTATAGTATTGCGACACAATAACCAACTCAAATCAAATTGGTTATATTTCATAAAAAAAATCTCGTAGCCATGATTCTTAACCCCAAAACATTTGTTTAATTAAATCCAGATTTGTAAATCGTTTATGGAATAAAACTCGAATAGTATAATATATTGTTGGAAAACCTTGTATTACAACTTTGTTTTGTTTTACCATTGCCCAAGTGATCTAGATAACGCAACGATATATAATGTATTAAAAGCACTTATATATAGGAAGTACCAGCGGCGTATCCACCATGCTTTTAACACATTATACCCGCCCCGTTACCTAATCACTTCCCTAACCCAACGGTTCAAACAGATTCAAACAGTTCGTGTCAATCAACGGTTACAAACGGTTCACATAGTCAAATAGTCACATACGGTTCATATAGTCAAATGGTTACAAACGGTTCACATAATCCAACGGATCATCTAGTCAACGGTTACAAACGGTTCACATAATCAACGGTTACTAACGGTTCACATAGTCAAATGGTTACCAACGGTTCATATGATCAAATGGTTACAACGGTTCAAATGATCATATGGTTACAACGGTTCAAAATGTAAAACAATGTGTCCATATGCTGGATGAGCATATGCGACAAAATGTAGTATATGGAAATCAATGTGCTAGCATGTTACGTGAACATACATAGCAAAACATAATGAAATCGTGTACTAATAATGTACTATTGAACATAGTAAGTATATGATATAAAAACATGGGAAACATGAAAGTATCAAGTAGGCACATGTGTTCCACCCCAAAACAGTTTTGAAAACAGTAAAAGAGGGGACTATGTACTCACCTGAGGGTGCTTAGAAGTCTTGAACAACAACCAAGCAAAGCTAGAGTGATTAGGGAATCAAACGGCACCCTATATAGGTAACTATGTAAATAACCGGACCTAAATCGGGAGATAGGATAGAATGAGGTTCTATAAATCAAATGAGTAATTGAACTCATATGGTATGATTTAATAGACCCTACATTCTGATTGAAAGGCCTACCTAAGTGCTTTTGACCCGTTTCGACACGTTATGGTAACATAAGCTACTATAAGGCGTCGTTAGCGTAAAACTATGTTCGGATGGTTAACTATGTGCTATGCCAAGTCTTACATGCCCAATTATCCCTAAACATGTTACTAAATCAGATTACTTGTCAAAAATATGTTCACATAGGCAAAATACGGATTTTAGCTTCAAAAGGGCATTTTGGTCATTTCCTATGGGCATACAAGCTAACAAGCAAATGACTAACCAATCCTATGTGATCATAAGGTATAACCTCAGTGGTTATTCCCTATGCAACTATGATCACTAACTAAGCTTGGTCGGATCCTAAAGATCGACCAAACGGGTCGGGTTCGAAGGCTAAGCGGTGGTTTAGACCGCTTACCTCACGACCCTAAACAAGCACAAACTAATAGTGTCGTGTTAGACATGTCAAAACATGTCTAACCTACTGATTTGGTATCAAAACAAAGTGTTTTGATACCCTAAAGTAGTTCCGAGGCAAAATGCGTGCTAAAACGCATTTTGACCGAAACTTTGACTCGACACTACAACTAGATAACGTGGTAATCAGCGGTTATAATCGCGAAGGATTATAACTATCGTGATTACAATCACGTTTCAAAGTTCAATTGAACTTTGACTTGACCAATTGATGGTCAAAACCGAAAGTCAAACTGTTGGCCAAACTGTTTGACTTTCTGCACTACATAAGGAAAAAGCAAGAAAAAGAATGAAAGAAGCTCACTTAAGGTCCTTGCTATCTTTTCTACAAGAAGACAAAGTCCCAAATGCTTGAGAGAGAGCTCCAAAGCAGATGTGAAGAGAAGAATGAGAAGAATGAGCAAGGAATGAATGAAATGGATGGGCTATTTATACTTGTGGTGATGCTCTAGGATCATCACAAGTGGTTTGTTTAGCCATTAAGGAATAAATCTCATCCATACAAGTGTTAGGAGCAGGTGCAAAGCCTTGGAGAACACTTAAACTTGCTCAACACACCAAGAATTTACCAAAACAGCCCCTGAATTTGCAAACAGATGCTGAAACACACTTTCTGCCCAGATGAGGCGCTCGCGTAGCGCTAGGGCATAGGCCTTAGGGCTCGCGCTACGCTAGCATGTATCAGGTTCAGCAAAGTTTCAAAATTGACAGAAATGGTCCCTGCACGTGTTTAAAGCCTTTTTCGATGCGTTTAAACCCCGTTAACCTCATTTCAAGGCTCTAAAATGAAGTTAAAGCATAGGGGACTCAAAACATGCTCAAAAATATCTCGGATGTCGGTTCGTTTGGTCGTACGGTCACGTTGTTCGGTTATTTACGACGAAACTCGAACGGACGCGGAAACGATCCAAATTAAGCGACGAATGGAATTTTTTGCATGGCGATCACTAAAACAAAAATATTTTAGTGTGTACAAAAATTTTGGATGTCCAGATGTGTCCAGAACGTAAGATATGCGCGAAAATGCAAACTTACGCCGTTTATGACACTTTTAGTCCCTGTAAGATCATATAAGCATGTTTTCACACACCGAACCTATCAAAGCTTATTTCTAAGCCATATTTAGGTTATATATGGTATGTTTAACTTATGATCAAGTTCCGGACTGTTCGACACCATACGAATCGGTATAGTTTCGCAGTTTGACACAAATAGTCCCTGCGATCGAATAAACTTGATTTCGGCATACCAAACCATCCAAAACTTATTTCTAAGTTATGTAAAGGTTATTTAAGGTATGTTAAGCCTATGTCACTATTCCGGAGTGTTTGTTGCATTAAACTGGTTATATTTACGCATCAGATCGTGTATAACCTTCCAGAAAGCGACTTAAAGCCCGAAATCGAACAAGAATTGATATGTGCAAATGATACACATATTTTCACAATTCCCAAGTATGAAATACAAAATTTCATTGGTTTGGCATTTGTTTGACGGTCACAGTGACACAGGTGTCACAGTCTCCCCTACTTTTAGGAAATTTCGTCCCGAAATTTATTCGTAGGAGTCTGTCTGTGACTTTGTGTCAAATAACCCCTAGAGATATGCAAAGCATAATCCTATCATTTCCTTAACGGACATTCTTCAGAAACGAAAATGAACAGACGGAGTCATTTTCAACAGATGTTTCCTCAGAAACGGAAATGAAAAGGATAATCAGACGGATATTTATTTCCTTCAACGGATATTCTTCAGAAGCGAAAATGAATGGATGATCCATTTTCAACAGATGCTTCCTCAGATTCAGAAATGAAAAGGATATTCAAACGGATATTCATTTCCTTCAACGGATATTCTTCAGAAGCGAAAATGAATGGATGATCCATTTTCCTCAACGGATTCTTCATCAGAACAGAAATGAAAAGGATATTCAAACGGATATTCATTTCCTTCAACGGATATTCTTCAGAAGCGAAAATGAATGGATGATCCATTTTCCTCAACGGATTCTTCATCAGAACGGAAATGAAGGATTATTCAAACGGATATTCATTTCCATCAACGGATATTCTTCAGAAGCGAAAATGAATGGTTGATCCATTTTTCTTCAACGGATTCTTCATCAGAACGGAAATGAAGGATTAAACAAACGGATATTCATTTCCATCAACGGATATTCTTCAGAAGCGAAAATGAATGGTTGATCCATTTTCTTCAACGGATTCTTCATCAGAACGGAAATGAAGGATTAAACAAACGGATATTCATTTCCATCAACGGATATTCTTTCAGAAGTGAAAAATGAGTAGCTAGTTCATTTTTCTTCAACGGGTGCTTCATCAGAATTGGAAATGAACAAGGTTCACTAAGGCACATGACAAAACTCGCTGTGGTTTCTGTGCACTAAATTCCATAATTATGTAGGCCTCCATAATTACGTAATTCCTTGCACAGTCTGCACAGTTCATTTCATAATGTGTAGGGGAAGAAAAATCAAACTGTGATGAGTGTGGCTAGACTACCATAGGGTCCTTTTAATTAGATCAACAAAAGATCTCTTTAATTAGACCACTCAAGGAGTCTTTTCAGCTATATCATCACATGATATTCCTAACCAGAATTTTGGATCAATCTGTTTAACTAGACCACTCAAGGGGTCTAATTATGGAATAGTACTTCATAACCCAAGGGACTCAACTCCAACGTAGAAGTCCATTAAGGATTTAAGATAGTACCTTTGGATATCCTACTATGAATCCCTTATACGAAGATATGGAAGATTCTACGAGGATTTGGATAACAAAATTGGATCACAAAAACATAAAAGGGAGAACATAAGCATATAATCACATAATTGTTTAATTTGGCCTTTAAATTGTTATCTTTGAACGCGGATACTTAAAGCATACCAGGAATCCAATCCGTGGATTTCATTTGGCACTTTAATCATTTTCAAGAATCTATCTATGAAGATAGGAAAATCTTAATAGGAATTCGGCTTTGTCCTTATTGAATTGTAATGTACGTATTGAATCATACAAAGAATTCAATTAAGGGCTCCGATGAACGATACCCATCCACAAGGATCTAATTATGAGGATAGAAAGATCCTACATGGATTTTGGAATTTGTGTAACGAGAGGTGTTCCGACACCTTGCACTAGGCGTGCTTACGTCGATACACAAGGTAGAAAGTTCATGAGGTTGAGGCACTAGATATGCCAAGGCGACATATGAAGCAGAATTTGAAGGTTGAGTAGCAGCAGGATTGGTAACAACTTTGCTTTGGATCGCAAAGCGGCAGATGTTAACCAAATGTCCCCATCGTCCACCGTGGGTACATTTGAAACAGGGTATTTGATTTGGGTGATGACGGTGGCATTGATTGCACCAAGGAGCAGTTCCCTTATACGGCTTCATCCCTGAGGCGAGTCATGGTGATAGCTAAAACAACGGTCCTCTGGAGTACGACGCCTACTTACTGGGTAGTTGCAGCACCTGGTTCGGACATTTGGGTGTTGTTGCGATGAAGAGGCATCTTGAAGACAATGGAAGGCATAGGAGGAAACAAGCAAAAGATAGCCAAAAGAGAATGACAACACATGAAGATTGTGACCATTTGTTTGTTACCAAAGGCAAACAAATGAGACAGTGACTAATCAAAGTAAGCGGGGTCAATATAATGTATCGCGAAGACATGCTCGCCTATAAGTGGACACTCACCCCAAGAGTTCCCAGGTAAGAGTGACTGGTCCGATACTGCGGATTTGTACGAACACTCTAGCCTTAGACAGAAGACCCAGGGTACAGGCATCCACTCTTCCAGTTTGCACGTGTTCACATTATTTAGACCCAAACTTTGACGAGTTTGAAAACTCAAGAGGCACTAAGCCAAATATGAGTCAAACTGGAAGGGTTCAAAACCTTATAATAAATCATCCTAGAACAGATGATTAGTTTTCAAGGCAGATCAATTTATGTTCTTATTGTGGTTGTCACTTAAGGATAAGTGACGGTATTGTTTTATGACTAAACGCAAGTAAACTCGCGTTAGGGTCCTAGGAAGGTTATAGTCTAGGTCAAAGCATTACTAATAACCTAATTCCCTATAACCATTGGCTCTGATACCAACTTTTCTGTCACACCCCGACCACGTAAAACAACAAAACGTGGCGGAAACGTCGGGGAGTGTTGTAACAGAATCATTGTTCACAACCATGGAATAAATAGTTTCGTTTTATTGAATTATTGAACTAAATGTTTTGATACAAATTAGATAAATACAACTATTATCCTCCAAGTTTTAAAGTCGCTAAGGCCTTGTCCATTCCTATGTGAGAATACACCAATATCATCATCAAATGCCATCAACTAATGTACCTGAAACACATGTGAAAATAGGTACGTCAGCATAAAAATGCCGGCGAGTACATAGGTTTTGTATGAGTTTCAGATTCATGGCTCGTTTTACATATTGCAATACTTATTTAAAAACCTTGTTTTGAAAAGTATAGTATTGCGACACAAATAACCAACTCAAATCAAATTGGTTATATTTCATAAAAAAAATCTCGTAGCCATGATTCTTAACCCCAAAACATTTGTTTAATTAAATCCAGATTTGTAAATCGTTTATGGAATAAAACTCGAATAGTATAATATATTGTTGGAAAACCTTGTATTACAACTTTGTTTTGTTTACCATTGCCCAAGTGATCTAGATAACGCAACGATATATAATGTATTAAAAGCACTTATATATAGGAAGTACCAGCGGCGTATCCACCATGCTTTTAACACATTATACCCGCCCCGTTACCTAATCACTTCCCTAACCCAACGGTTCAAACAGATTCAAACAGTTCGTGTCAATCAACGGTTACAAACGGTTCACATAGTCAAATAGTCACATACGGTTCACATAGTCAAATGGTTACAAACGGTTCACATAATCCAACGGATCATCTAGTCAACGGTTACAAACGGTTCACATAATCAACGGTTACTAACGGTTCACATAGTCAAATGGTTACCAACGGTTCATATGATCAAATGGTTACAACGGTTCAAATGATCATATGGTTACAACGGTTCAAAATGTAAAACAATGTGTCCATATGCTGGATGAGCATATGCGACAAATGTAGTATATGGAAATCAATGTGCTAGCATGTTAAGTGAACATACATAGCAAAACATAATGAAATCGTGTACTAATAATGTACTATTGAACATAGTAAGTATATGATATAAAAACATGGGAAACATGAAAGTATCAAGTAGGCACATGTGTTCCACCCCAAAACAGTTGAAAACAGTAAAAGAGGGGACTATGTACTCACCTGAGGGTGCTTAGAAGTCTTGAACAACAACCAAGCAAAGCTAGAGTGATTAGGGAATCAAACGGCACCCTATATAGGTAACTATGTAAATAACCGGACCTAAATCGGGAGATAGGATAGAATGAGGTTCTATAAATCAAATGAGTAATTGAACTCATATGGTATGATTTAATAGACCCTACATTCTGATTGAAAGGCCTACCTAAGTGCTTTTGACCCGTTTCGACACGTTATGGTAACATAAGCTACTATAAGGCGTCGTTAGCGTAAAACTATGTTCGGATGGTTAACTATGTGCTATGCCAAGTCTTACATGCCCAATTATCCCTAAACATGTTACTAAATCAGATTACTTGTCAAAAATATGTTCACATAGGCAAAATACGGATTTTAGCTTCAAAAGGGCATTTTGGTCATTTCCTATGGGCATACAAGCTAACAAGCAAATGACTAACCAATCCTATGTGATCATAAGGTATAACCTCAGTGGTTATTCCCTATGCAACTATGATCACTAACTAAGCTTGGTCGGATCCTAAAGATCGACCAAACGGGTCGGGTTCGAAAGGCTAAGCGGTGGTTTAGACCGCTTACCTCACGACCCTAAACAAGCACAAACTAATAGTGTCGTGTTAGACATGTCAAAACATGTCTAACCTACTGATTTGGTATCAAAACAAAGTGTTTTGATACCCTAAAGTAGTTCCGAGGCAAAATGCGTGCTAAAACGCATTTTGACCGAAACTTTGACTCGACACTACAACTAGATAACGTGGTAATCAGCGGTATAATCGCGAAGGATTATAACTATCGTGATTACAATCACGTTTCAAAGTTCAATTGAACTTTGACTTGACCAATTGATGGTCAAAACCGAAAGTCAAACTGTTGGCCAAACTGTTTGACTTTCTGCACTACATAAGGAAAAAGCAAGAAAAAGAATGAAAGAAGCTCACTTAAGGTCCTTGCTATCTTTTCTACAAGAAGACAAAGTCCCAAATGCTTGAGAGAGAGCTCCAAAGCAGATGTGAAGAGAAGAATGAGAAGAATGAGCAAGGAATGAATGAAATGGATGGGCTATTTATACTTGTGGTGATGCTCTAGGATCATCACAAGTGGTTTGTTTAGCCATTAAGGAATAAATCTCATCCATACAAGTGTTAGGAGCAGGTGCAAAGCCTTGGAGAGCACTTAAACTTGCTCAACACACCAAGAATTTACCAAAACAGCCCCTGAATTTGCAAACAGATGCTGAAAACACACTTTCTGCCCAGATGAGGCGCTCGCGTAGCGCTAGGGCATAGGCCTTAGGGCTCGCGCTACGCTAGCATGTATCAGGTTCAGCAAAGTTTCAAAATTGACAGAAATGGTCCCTGCACGTGTTTAAAGCCTTTTTCGATGCGTTTTAAACCCCGTTAACCTCATTTCAAGGCTCTAAAATGAAGTTAAAGCATAGGGGACTCAAAACATGCTCAAAAATATCTCGGATGTCGGTTCGTTTGGTCGTACGGTCACGTTGTTCGGTTATTTACGACGAAACTCGAACGGACGCGAAAACGATCCAAATTAAGCGACGAATGGAATTTTTGCATGGCGATCACTAAAACAAAATATTTTAGTGTGTACAAAAATTTTGGATGTCCAGATGTGTCCAGAACGTAAGATATGCGCGAAAATGCAAACTTACGCCGTTTATGACACTTTTAGTCCCTGTAAGATCATATAAGCATGTTTTCACACACCGAACCTATCAAAGCTTATTTCTAAGCCATATTTAGGTTATATATGGTATGTTTAACTTATGATCAAGTTCCGGACTGTTCGACACCATACGAATCGGTATAGTTTCGCAGTTTGACACAAATAGTCCCTGCGATCGAATAAACTTGATTTCGGCATACCAAACCATCCAAAACTTATTTCTAAGTTATGTAAAGGTTATTTAAGGTATGTTAAGCCTATGTCACTATTCCGGGAGTGTTTGTTGCATTAAACTGGTTATATTTACGCATCAGATCGTGTATAACCTTCCAGAAAGCGACTTAAAGCCCGAAATCGAACAAGAATTGATATGTGCAAATGATACACATATTTTCACAATTCCCAAGTATGAAATACAAAATTTCATTGGTTTGGCATTTGTTTGACGGTCACAGTGACACAGGTGTCACATCGAACCGAATAAGCGGTTCAGAAAATGTATGAATAAGCGGTTTCACACTTGTTTTTGGAACGGTCCAAGTCACTCGACCGAATAAGCGGTTCTAAAACATGTACGGAATAAGCGATTCACACAAGGTCCAATAAGCGATCATGAATGTTCCAGAAAAGCGATCCAACTTCGGACAATAATTTGACCCACTATTTCTTTGAATTTCAACCACAAGCTTTCAAGGGTTTGTCTTTATACCATCGCGCACAATTCCTGAGATTTTGAGCAAGTTTCGACCGTGAAAAATATCTGAAACTGAAAAAGAATGAGTAGAAGACAGAATTTTCGGCAATTTCCAGCTAATTCCTGTAGAACTCCTCCTCCTGAAGCTCTGGTACCACTTGTAGGATCGTTTGATGACCCGAATGGTCGTTCAGAGGTGTTTTCGTCAAGTACAGGTGCGGAAAATAAGTAAATTGACGTAGGAATAGCTAGTATATCACTTAAACTCCTTTTCTATTGATTTGACGATGAGTACAACCTGTTTTCGATCCGGCCAGTACCTCGGTACGAAAATCAGGAACCGTTAACAAATGAGATCGCTCTAAGGGTATATATACTAATCTGGAACCGCTTATTGGACAAGCCAATAAGCGGTCCATATATATGACACATAAGCGGTCCAACATGATTGACACATAAGCGGTTCAACATGTTGACTAATGGGCGGCGCAACTACCTACTTGTTCCTATGAGCGATCCATAACCCTAAACTTTATACAATCTCACTATTTCTCGTATATTGTGCCCAGATCTAACACTTAAGACTATTGACTCGATACAAGACGTAATCTGCAGATGTAGTGCACCAACACGTTCACAAGCGTCCGACACAGATCATGAGGTCCGAATTAATAAAAAGGGTGGTCGATCAAGTGTTGGATAAGGACGAGGAGTCAGAGTCAAAGTCCGAGTCCGAAAAGTTTGTGTTTGTCAGTCAGGAATTCGAGTTCGTCTGGAAAAAGTTGAAAAACGTTGGGAAAAACGGGTTTATAGTAAAGAATTTTTGTTTTCAAAATCTAATTTGAAGAACGAAACATTTGAAGTTGTATATACTTTGAATGATTCTGGCAAATTATATTTTGATAAAGAATTTGCAATAAGAAGTGTTAGAATTTGAAATGATCAAAAAGGTTTTTTAAAATGATTAGAAATTAATATTTCTGAAATAAAAGATTTAAATCTTACTGAAAAAACTAAAAATACACTTCAAGAGTTCAACAACGATTAAACAAGAAAAAGGGTTACAATTATGGTTTAGAGTTTCGAAAGAACCCAAACCATAATGGCAATTTCAAAAAGAAAGGTTTGGTTTTATTCCACCAGAAAATTACAAAAATGAGAAAATTTCTAAAAATACAAAATTTGTTTCAGGTCTCCGTCTGCTGAAGAGGAAAGAAGAGCTCATTCTGGAGACAATCAAATCAAAAAATTTCTTGCTGAGAAGAAGAAAAAATGAAGTTCAGTGGAAAGAAACAAGAACCTGTTTTTAGATGCAATGAAGTTGGTCACATTGCCATGGAACTGTCCATTAGCAACAAAAACAAAACAGGGAGTTTCTGAAAAACCTGAAGAAGTAGTTGTTGACAAAACCGAACCACCAATTGAGAAATTTTACAAGTGTTTAAAAATTCAACATATGAAGTTGGTGAATGTTCGAAAAGGTTTTACAGAGAGAAGTGTAAAGCTTCACAACCAAAAGTGGGTTGTTAAGAAAATCTGAGGCAAAATCTGGTGATGAATCTGATTCCACAAAATCAGAGGAGCCACATGTTGTTAAAAAGAGTGAAAACTCAGTTCCTCCAATGGATGGATGAGAACTTTCCACCATTGAGGACTTGAGAAATTTTAAACAAAAAATTGGAAAAAGTGGAAGATCTCTAATCAATTTTATTCTGAAAAGAATGAATTTGATGTTGAGAAAGGCGTTTAATGGGAATGTAAAGAAAATTTTTGGAAAAATTATCGATGGAAAGGTTAAAGGGCGTTAAAGAATTTTATGGTACAAAGAAAGTAGCTTAACACCCCAACTAAAGAGGAGTTGGTTTCACCCAAGGCTGGTCAGGCTTGGGTGGACATTTGCTTTCATTGAAAACCTGACTTTGCCGGAGATCCCAAGTTTGTAATCGTGGATCAGGAATCGGCATCATTCTTGTTAAAATAGTTTTTGTGAAAGATTTTAAAATTGTTTGAAATTTTTACAGGTGTGGACTTGCCAGAGCTTCCAGGTTGGTAAGTGTGAAGCAGGGAATCGGCATCTTTATTGGTAAAATGAATTTGTGTAGATGTTTTTATTCCTACAAGAGGTACAGAAGATTGCTCTTTCAAGTGGTAAATCAGGGACATTAAGTTGTACTTGATTTCATACAAGTGGTTAAAAATTGAACATGTGATGATTATCCCCGAACCTACAAGTGGTTAAAACAAAACTTATTTTCCGAAAAAATCATTTTGATTAAAACAAACATAAGTGTTTTGAAATCATTAATCGAGAAAATAGTTTGTTGAAAGGGGGAGTTCTGTTTGTTTATGCCAAGTGAATGGAGAATTGAGGTGATCGATATCAGTTGTCAATTTTTCTTGTACAGTTTGTTTTCAATTTTTCTTTAAAAGTGTTTGAATTTTAGGGGGAGTAAGAATTTCAGAAAATCCAAAACATTAGAAAATTTGAAAAAGCCAAAAACATGGTAAAATCAAAATGAGTTTTGTTGTGAAAAAGAGGAAATGAAAGTACATCAGGTGGACTATCACAACACGCTAAGATATGGAATGTTTATGTGATAAAACGGTCTCACTGTGGATGTAGCCAGTAGGTTTTTGCACATTCAATAGATTGTTTTCGAGATATAAACCTAAATTTCAAACTTGCTTATCTTGTGGGGAACATTTCTTGGATATATGGGTAACCCCCGAAATCTTGTTTGAAAGGTCCCTCTTTCAGAGATACTAGGTCTTTATGCTTAGTGATTATCTGGGGTATTATTCGGGGACTTCTGCTGAATGGAAATTCTGACCCAGTCCCCGCATAATACTTTCCACATTGCTTAAAATAAGCACCGCCCTCAGCATAAAATGTGACACCTGTGCCTCTGCGACCATCAAATAAAAACCAAATCAATGAAACATTGGGTTTCATACTTGGATTTGTGTAAACATGTGTATCGTTTGCACATGTCAATTCTTGTTCGATTTCGGGCCTTAAATCGCTTTCTTGAAGGTTATACGCGATCTGATGCGTAAATATAACCAGTTTAATGCAACAAACACTCCAGAATAGTGACATAGTCTTAACCATACCTTAAATAACCTTTACATAAACTTAGAAATAAGTTTTGGATGGTTTGGTATGCCGAAATCAAGTTTGTTCGCTTACAAGGACTAAAATTGACAAACTACGAAAGTATGCCGATTTGAACTGTAACGAACAATCCGGAACTTGATCATAAGTTAAATATGCCCTAAATATCCTTTACATAGCTTAGAAATAGGCTTTGAGGTGTTTTGTGCACAAAAATAAACTTTATGTTCATTTCAGGGGCTAAAAGCGTCAAAAAGTGCATAAGTTTGCATTTTTCGCGCATATCTTACGTTCTGAATACATCCGGACATCCCAAATTTATGTAAACATTTAAAATATTTTATTTTAATGTTTGGCATAAGAAAATTCCATTCGTCGGCTTGATTTGGATCGTTTTTGCGTTCGTTGCGACTTCCGTCGTAATTAACCGAACAACGCAACCGTACGACTAAAAGAACCGGACATCCGACATATTTTTGAACATGTTTTTGAGTTTTCTATACTTTAACTTCATTTAGAGCCCTGAAATGAGGTTAAAGATGCCTAAACGTGGTCAAAAATGAGCCGAAATGCAAAGATTCTGAAGTTCAGGGACCAAAATTGACATTCTGCCATTAGTTATCTTAGGAAGGGACCAAATTGAAAAATCTAAATTCCAGCTTTTTCCAGCTGTTCCCCTCATTTGCACATGGTTTTAACTGAAACTATGGGCTCCCATGGTTTTCACAAAACCATGGGCACATGTGTATGGATGAGATCGAAGCTCGTTTTACGATGAACGATCCTAACGGTTCTAGATTTCCTATATATACCCACCTCCTTTCACTTGCAAAACCCACAATGATCTGATTTTTGGCTCTCTAAGTTGAAGTTTTATGCTTCATACCTAGAGTAAATCGGATCATAGCTGCGGGGACCTTTTGTAAGTATTCATTTCATTCTTTTTCATTCGTTTTTATCGTT
Source organism: Helianthus annuus (assembly GCF_002127325.2). Classification (NCBI taxonomy): domain Eukaryota; kingdom Viridiplantae; phylum Streptophyta; class Magnoliopsida; order Asterales; family Asteraceae; genus Helianthus; species Helianthus annuus. Next base: position 64,245,871 of record NC_035449.2, on the reverse strand, counting down.
AAGGTCAAACTGCGTTTTGACTTTCTACTTTGACCAGTTTATGGTCAACGCGAAGTTCGTTTGAACTTCAATAACGTGAGCGTAATCACGGATGGTTATGGTCCATAGTGACTATACCTACTGATTACCACGTTATCTAGGCTCAGTGAACGAGTTCGTAGTTTCGGCCAAAATGCGTTTTCTCGCGTATTTTGTAACCAAGCTACTTATAGGTATCAAAACCGTTTGTTTTGATACCAACCTGTTTTCTAACTTAACTAACATGTTTTAGCATGTTTAGCTCGTCACTTTTTAGTTTCGTGCTTGTGTAGAGTCGTAAGTCAAGCGGACTAAACCACCCGCTTAGACTTTCGAACACGACCTTTTGGTCGATAATTAGGATCCGACCAAACATGTTTAGTGACCATAGTAGCATAGGGAATAACCTTCCGAGGTTATACCTTATGGTCACCTAGGTTTAATTAATCGTATGATAGGTAGTTTTATATGCCTTAGGAAAATTACCAAAATACCCTTTTTACGCATAAATTCATTTTTAAGCATATGTTGTGACAACCCTCACTAAACCAGGTATCCGTACGATTTAATTAATAATTAATTGCTGCTTAATTACTTGTGCTTAACTGAAATTGCTGATGAACTGCTACTTGATTTCTAGTACTTGTATATTCCTGCATCACACTTTACATACTGTCACTACGCTATTTACATGTTGAACCTTAGTGACAAACATGATGCACAAAAGCACAGTAGCATTTGAACGGATAACCTATTGAACATGCTGATAGAGCCAGCATCAGGCAGACACTGCCTCTACGGCCTGTATGAGCCAGAAATATTTTACTACACCCATAGTGAGTGTAGGGATACAAGGGTTGTAGAACTGCGTCTCTAGGAATAAGATATAATGACTGGATGTGCCTAAACATACTCTAAGCACCAAACACAGCACTTTTATTAACATATCAGCTTCTGGCTAACTAATAATGTGCCAAAACATGAGGAAATATTCCTGACACTTTGGGAAATAAGTTGTGTCACTAAAAATGTTATTTACGACACTTAAAAGCTTACTTAAGCACTTTAACGGATTACTATCCAACCGAACAACCGGACTTTACCCGGAACATAAAAATATTGACATTAACATTACTGGTCTTTTTCTGAGCCAGTTAGGGTCCCTGAATACCCTAACACCCGCTTTAAAACACATCACACCACTAACCGAGTTAACCCCTAATCTAACCTAGTTAAAACTAACTAAACACCAACTAATCTAGTTGAGATCGAACCAAGACCCCCCCCCCCTTTTGTAACCGGCCCCATAACTAGAGGGGACACCATAGTACACCCTTGATTATTTTATTGTTTGTTGCCTAATATCTTGAAAGACATAGTAACCAATGGATTAAGGACTTGCTTTTGTCTATAAAATCTAACACTAAATACATAAGCTCATTCACTTAACACCCACACCACTCAAGCACACTCTCTCCCTCTCCCTTGACTCTCGGTCGAGCACACACACATCCATCCATCCATCATCCGACTTCCATCTTCTCATTCCAAGCATATACAAGTGTTCAAGATCGCATACGAGGAGTCTTGGAGCTAACGGAAGGCGAAGGACCTTTCTACCTTGCTTTTATCCACCACCTTGTCGCATAGATTCTTCCCTAGCCCCGAGCTAGAGGTATAAACACTTAAAACACTCTCTCGAACTAATCTAAGGTGGTTAATAAGATTTGTAACGGTTAAAACTCGGAAACTTGCATTTTGAAGCTTTAAAAGTCTACTAAAACATGAATCTTGTTGGTTAAAAGCATAATAGTTGTGTAAAAGTTGTAGTATTTGAAAGTTGTGAATATTTAAGCCCGATCTACGTTGTGGTAGCTCGGATCACCATTTAACCCGGTTTGGTTAAGATCATGGATCTTGAATAAGCTTGTTTCGGACGGTACAAGGGTTAAAAGGTGAAACTCTACCACACGAGAAACATGAACTTGTGTAAAGTATTTTTACTTGTAAAATAGTGTTTTAAACCTAGCGGATCTACGCATCTGCAAGTGGTATTTTCAAAGGACCAAGTGTCGAGAAATCAATGTTTTCTAAAAGTCGGATGACACACTAACAAATATGATTTTTACAAACCACAAGCTGTATAAACACTTTTGAAATGAAAAGTTTCGACAAAATAACAATCTTTGTGAAGATGACGGGAAGTTTGTAAAGATAGATTTATTCTAAAAACGAGGTTTTTACGAGATTAAGCTACTCTATATAAAGATCCACCAAATATAACGGGATCTACACAATAGTTTTCGGAAAAACTACAAGTTCATGTGATTATGCGATTTACATACTTGTCGACTAGTTTGATGTGTCGAAATTGTTTGATTGAATCAAGAAGTTGTTTGAAATGATTTTGTAAAGAAAATGATACGCTTGAAAGCGTGGCCACCTCCAGTTACAGGGGAAACTCTGGCGAATTTTTTCTAAAAACTAACACTTAGAATTATTTACAAGTGTTAGAATTATTTTTGATATGTTTTCAAAATATATTTCGCCACGACTTTACTTACAAATATTCGGACGGTGGGATTTTCTCAAAACTAAACGTGATAAATATTTATTCGGTAAATATATTTTCACCACACTGTTTATGATTATTTTTGTGAAAATACACAAATATTATTTTTAGAGTAAAAAATAATATTTACAAACGTTGACGAATCCAAAATAATAAAAACGCTTTCACGATAACATATAAGTTACAACGGTAATTATTATTACCACACCCGATTACTAAAACGTAACTTACACATTAATACAGAAATGATTATGAACGTATATTTTATCAACGTATTATTTTTGGGGAAAATTATGTGAAATGGAAATATAATATTTTTGAGAAAAATATTTATATTTGGAATTAGAAATGAAAAATATATTAAGTGAGACTTAATATTATTAATTGAACGCACATGTATTTAAATCCCCCATCCTTGGGAAGGAGATTAACTACCAAGTACATGCAAAATATAACACGAAATAGTTGTCCTAACTATTTCCCAACAAACCTAAACTATAAAGCTAAGGCACGGCCATCCGTCTAATAGAATTAGTACATGTAGGTCGTCGCACAGCTTGACATTCGGAGAGTACTTGGTAGAGACGCACTGACTGTGAGTTCATGTCCCCCTTTTCTCTTAACTGTTTCAGTTTTTCTAAACTGCGGGGGTGAAATACATGTTACTATTTACGAGTACTTTATACATTGGTATGGTTAGCGTTAGGGAGGGTTACTACTTAGATCATGTGGTGGGAAGGCGCAACTTGAGGCCATTAATCCTCATTGTAGGACCGAGGGACAGTAGCGGTAGATCTATCTGGGTGTAGCGAGCCCAGCCCCAGGCCCATCATAACGGACCTCGGGTGACTTTGTGCCCATCGCAAAATCCGCTAGGTTTGAGTCTTCCTACTTGCACTTACACATATCAATGGCCTTGCAAACCATTGTGATCTCTTTTTCCTTATTTGCTACATACCAGGATTTTGATAAATACAAAAGTTTATTTACTCACTTACACATGAACTCGCTCAACATTATTGTTGATTTTTCAACTTACATGATTTCAGGGAATTAAAAGGTCTGGCACGGTATTGCACGTTTTCCCGCTTGCACTAGTTTCCAAGGTCATCCGGGGTTTAGGGAATGTGACTCTTTCCTGGACAAGTCACAGTCCTTAAACTGTGTTTATGTTATGTTTAAGTTGTAATGTTTGTTGAACAAGGTTATGGTTGTTCTAGGGGCGTGATCCCGTTTTAAACAATGATACTGTATTTGGTTTTAAAACTTAATGGATGATTCTTGCATGTTTTAATTTCATATAGCTTTGTTATGATTAAGCTATGTATTAAGGAGTCACACCAATTAACACGTTCCGCAAAGCCAGGGTGTGACAGTTGGTATCAGAGCTCTGATCATAGCGAACTAGGATTCCTTCTCGAGTCTAGACTATGATCACTAGGGCTCTCACGCAAACATTTTTACTGCTACCACTTAAGTCCAGATCCAAACGTTTTAATAAACAAATGTTGAGCAAAATTTATTTATTATTTTTTCTTTTAGGCTCAGTCTGGGAGGCTGAAGGCTCGGTCTGGGAGCCGAGGCTCGATCCAATGGATCGAGGTAGTTGTCTAGTCGGACTAGGGAGTCAGTCTGGGAGGCTGGGAGAATTGACCAGTGGGACTAGGGAGTCAGTCTGGGAGGCTGGGAGAATTGGCTAGTGGGACTAGGAATGTCAGTCTGAGAGACTGGGAGGCTAGTGGGACTAGGAAGAGCAGCCCTGAGAGGCTGGGGAGGCTAGTGGGACTAGGAGAATTATGTGATATCTTACTTGGTGATTATGTGATTATTTGATTGTATGACTGATTATTTGTGCATACTTGTGTCTATGTTACAGACTCATGGACTCAGCCGGTACGGTGATTGTAGGTCCCTCGGAGGTTGAGGGATAAACCTATTCCTTGTTATGTTCAACACTCTAGCAAGTGCGGAATCCAAGCTAGAGTGCAAACCATAGTTTAGATGAAAGCAAAGATTACAAAGAGAAAGAGTAGACAAGCAAAGTATCAAAGTTTTCTCTTGTATTTCAGTGGACACGGTTACAGACCTTGACCAAACTGAAATGCTCTCTTGCAGAACTTGGGTTCACACACAAAAGCTCTCAACAACTTACCACACACTTACACAGAACTTCTGCTTGAAGTGAAACCCTCATGGATAATATATACCCATAACAGACAACCATGCACGAAGGATCAGGTATTCTGGTCGAAGGATCATTCCTATTCGACCAGAAATACCATCGAAGGATCCAAACATACTTCGAAGGATGGTATATCCTTCGAGGTCCATAAAGATCCATCGAAAGACATCTTTCGAAGTCATCGAAGGATACATACATCCTTCGATGACATCCTTCGAAACACATTATCTTTCAAACACTAAGTGTGGATGTTTGGCCAGTCAAACCAGGAGGATGGTTGACTTGGTTCAAACACACATTTCCAACACATAAACAACATAACAAAGACGTAAACACAACAGACTAAAGACATCGTTTTTACATTACAAATACAGACAAAGTACAGACACAAAGTGCAACAACAAACTCCCCCTTGGCTGTAGCTTTGTCTCGGTCTTCGAGTCTTAAGTCTCTGACGTCCTTTCCACGGTTAGACATGATGTGATGACCATGCACTTCCTGCGTTCACCAGCAGATTGAAGCAGTATCGGCGCCATCCTTTGAAACTTCATAGCTTGATCTCGATCCTGAACTAAGTAGTTGATTTCATGTCCTTCAAAACAATGATATCCGATCTGGACATATTCGTAATCCACATCGGATCGATTATCCTGAAGTTCTCCGAATTATCTCTGAATAAGATCACAGCACTCACCAGTATCCGCATCATAAACCCAGCAGCGGAAATTTCCAAGAAAGTCGGTCTTCATTTTCAGTAACGCGAATCTTCTTTCATCACCGTTAGGAGGATCGTATACCAAACGATAACGAGCGGTGTTAGTCTCTGGATCAAGTGTGAACCTGATCTGCTCGTACCTTGGAAACTGAGGCTTGTACAGAGGATCCTTCCAACCCAATCTTCTCTCTAACCTGATTTTCTTCGCGAATAGATCCACCATCTGTTCTTTAGCTCGATTGATTACATCTAACTGAGCCAACACTGCCACATCATAATATGGAAGTGTGAGAATACTAAGGAGAGTTCTGAAATATTGAAGACCCGTTTCTCTTTTCACAACCATGCAGTGCAGATCTTTGACAAACATCCAGCTAATAATCCGACCCCGAGCCTGATTTTTCTCCAGCATCATATAGTTAGCATGTTCCAACGGAGCGAGCGGAGGAGGATTCCTAGCAAGGAAATCCGCTCGCCATTCATTAACTGTTTTCTCACGGCTTTCCTGAGCTGATGGCGAACCAGAAAGAAAGATTGTCGAACTCAGCAGTCTTTTCAGCAACCAAGTTATCGTCAAGGGCATTCACCTCCGCATTATCCTCTCCAACATATACAGGACGTTCAGGATCAGAACTGATGAAGATTTCTTCAATTGTGGAGAAATCAGTTTGATCATGTACCAGCGGAGTAGCATCTATCATACACACAGCAACTTCATCCAAATCGGTCAAGATCGAAATCTGTTCATTAGTCATCTCAGAAATAAACTCTCCCTCTTCCAGTAGTAGTTCACCCGTGACAGGATGAAACTTTTGAACACTTGAAGATTCAGGAGGATCTGTTGTAAATGTTTCCGGTTCCAGGCTGATCTGTTCAGGGTCTACAGACATTTCCAGTGTTTCAGTCCTGCTTTCAGTTGGGCCTGTAGAAGCTGTAGGAGGAGCAGACGGAGTATCTTGAGGAGTACCAGATCCACCTGCAGCACCGGATGCAGTTGCACCGGAGCCTGAGGCTGTTGTTTGATTGGATTAGCAGCATCATCATCCCGATCATCCTCACGTCTTGGGAGAACTATCCCTAAGGTTTTGCACCTCTCGCTCCACAATGTAACAACCTGTTTATACAACCCTACCAAAGTTTGTATGCATTGGTTTGAAGGCTTCCATCAGTCTATCATCACGACTGCTAACCTTTTCCCTTAATGCCTTCGCCTGAGTTTCCAAGTTAGTACTATGCCTCTTTCATGATTTCCACTTCCCTATCACGTGCCCTATTTGCCTCCTTCAACCTTTCGATTTCCTCAGCCTGTTCTGATTTTAACTTTCTGAGCTTCAACAATTTTACATAGCTGGTTGTGTGCCACCACATCTTGTTTTCGCAGGACCGATATTCTTCAATAGTTCTTGTGTGTCTACCAACTATATCACCCAATTCACTGATTTGTTCAATCAGGAACTGTACCTTATCAGCTTCAGAAAAACCAGACAAGGTTTCTTGCCAGAGATGGCCTTAAAAGGCTCAGGTCTTGAAGAAACCAGACTGACCAGGCCTGACCGAAGCACCCGTAGGACCAGTAATAGTGAGAGGGGTCGAGCATGTGTACCTGAGGTGGGAGTTGCAGACGGCTGTTGATCAACAGTCGCCGTGCGTGTGTCCCAGAAGACCTCTGAGGAGACGCCATTAGCCTCCAGCGTCTCTTTTTCAGTAAATTGATCACCAGAGAAGGAACCTGCTGCTCAGGAGCAGATGAAGGTTGCGAACAGAAACAGGAACAGAGGTGTCATCAGCAGTTTTCTTCGATGAACGAACACCCTGTCGTTTTGCCTTCCTCTTCTTACGAAAACCTGGAGAAGTAAGCGTATAATCTCTCATCCGTGTCAGAGTCTCCAGTATTTCACCCGTCTTCTTAATATGTATCAACCGAGGGTTTCCGCATCTATCAAACACTTTCATCATCCCAGGGGGAGGGAGGATTATCATCCTCAGACGAAGAATCACCATCACCTGAACCTCCTTCCTCTTCGGAAGATAACTGCTTTCATCAATAAGCTTTCTCGTCTCATCTATCTTGCCCTTTCCCCTTGTCAGTCGCAGCAGCAACACTAGACTGACCAGCAACATTACCAGCACCACCATCACCCACCAGAAACAATATGAACATCAGGATCAACAGACATATCCTGAACCTCTTCAGCAGCCAACATTTTATATCAACCTCAGTACTAGCTGCTGCACCAGAACTGCAGCAGACCTTCTAGTGCCTTGATTCCATGTTTAGCTGTGAGTTGCTCATCAGCCATTTAGCAATTAACGCTGGTTCTTCATTATCAGAAACACTCCTTCACGACGCCATCTGTGATTCTGTGGAGCCTCATAGTCAGGAGCATTAAGATTGAATATCAGTTTCCTATTCGGATCCGATCCCTTGTAAACCCCCATAGACTTGACGATTAGCAGTGTGCGATCGTTCATCGGATTCACAGGAAGCACATCTGCCTCTGCTTTAGCAAGAATCTAGGAATCTGAATCATCTATCATCATTTGCAGAAACCGAGGTTATAACCAAAACTTGGTGTTAGTTCGCTGTGTATCTGACGGAAGTGGCTCGAGTGTTCTCCTTCAGATTATTGAAGATATACCGAGAAATGTTGAACCGGCTTGTTCAGAATCAGCGCCGTAACAATCCCGTCAAATCGATGGAGACAGATCATACCCAGAGCGCTTGTTGCTTAGGCAATGAATGAGAATGTGCAGAAGGAACTTATATCGAAAGCGGCCAGGAACTTCTTGTTGATTTGATTGGAAAGAACGTTCTGGCTGTACTTAATTCTCAACAATAACCCACGCTGACACTGTAGCTCTATAGACTTGGGTTCTTCAGATTTATCTCCAAGCCGTAGACGTTCTCTGATAGAGTTTTCAGTAATAACCACTGGCTTTTCAGCGACTACTGCCCTGATTACTTCCTTATCATCCACCGTTTCAACCACAGCTGTATTCCAGAATGCCTTGATGTATGACTGATAGGCGACATGCTGTGTCGTGATAGCGTAATTAATGCGTGCCCTGTGAAGATATTCCATTGATGCCAGCAAACTCCGGACTGATGCTTCCTACCGGTTGTAAATATGCCGCCATATTATGTCTAGATTCAGACATAGCTTCCAGCTCTGATTTCACCTTCTTGGTTGGTTTGGCCCGTTCCTTTTTCGCTGCCTTTGGTGCCATTTCTGCACATCACATTGTCACGTAATAAGTAAGGGTCAAACAGTCAATCATTGGAATTCCACACTTAGAAAATTTTCAATTTCTTGAAAATATTCTAAGTGTTGAACTCTTCGAAGGATCCATATATCCATCGAAGGATTGAAACAAAGCACGAAAGATGGAAACCAGTTCGAAGGATAATGATCAAGCTCGAAAGATGACAATCTGATTGAAAGATGATAAATGGTTCGAAGGATGTCACTTTCCCCGAAGGATAACAACCATATCGAAAGATCATCTTTCGAAGAATCAAGGAATTTGAAAGATGTCTTGATCCTTCGAAGGTTGATCACATCGAAGGATGATCCTTCGTGAAATCTAACATCATTCGAGATTCACCTCGAAGGATGCTGTTTAGCACATCTATCGAGGTGCTGAGTCATCATCATCCTTCGTTTTGATCTCCGGCATCACTGTTCAAAGACAAGATTTTCCGGTGGGTTCTAGGTTTTCCGGTGATTTGTTTTTCATGTGGTTTTAGTTGTGTTTTTTTTATGGCAAACAAGGACAACATCACAAACCATTTAAAACACCATTAACCTTTTAACTCAAACCGAATCATGAACACAAACCAAACATCAAACTTAACCGAAAACCCTAACATCCCCTGTTTTAAACCAAACCAAACACTCTGTCATCAATATCCAATCCAAACAAATTCAACACGCACAATCAGATACAAGATTATCACATGAATATCAACAACTATCACTGATTCAAAAACAAAACATTCAGATTCTAAAAAGAACATTAATGTATAAAGAATATGATCAATGACATGCTTATGATGATTTTGTTTTGATGTTTGTTAACAGATTAAAACATAATCATCCTACCAAGTATCTTATGAGAATCCTGATGTTAACAAGTGATTTTGAAAATTTGGGCAGAGTTTCGAGAGAAATGAGAGGGTTTTGAGATGGGTTTTGAAACTGTTAAGTGTGAATGAAGAAGAAGATGCCTTTTTATACCATCACCTCGAAAGTCCAACCGCCTCGAAGGATTAAACCATTCGAAAAATGAATAGTTTTCTCGAAGGATTACTTTTTGTTCGAAGGATCCATATATGGTTCGAAGGATCCAGATATTTGAAGGATCTGGATCGAAGGATGCCAGATATTTTGGAATCCTTCGAAAGATATCCTTCGATCTAAAACCATCTTTCAAGGGGTCTGGTCAACTCGAAGGATCACTTGGTCAAATCCTTCGTTGACCCAGCATCTTTCGACAGTTGACTAGCATCTTTCGACAGTTGACTTTCATTGACTTTCTGACCATCTGATCTTTCGAGGGCCATTGCTTCCTCGAAGGATCAGATTTCCCACCAACACTTAGGATTTTTAGGGAATTTCCAATTTACACCTTTCAAATTTTGAGGTTTTTCAATAATGACCATTTTGAAAGTTGTCCGTTATGAAGTTCTGCAAAGGTTAGTTTTATGAAGTATCTCGGCTTGTCAGGTATCGGATCGAGCACCAACATCAGTTAATCAAAAATAATGTTAAATTGAAAATCTTTTTGGATTTTGTGGTTTGATAAAATAAAAGGCAACAATTTTAAAATCCTTTGAATGTTATCAAACGACATCACCGCTAATGTCGTGCTGATATGCACCAAACGACAAAAACTGTTTAAAATTAAAGCAGTAAATTAAGCAGTAAGTAAATATGTACAGACACAACAATATTTTTGCGAGTTTCTGGCGAAGAGAATCATATCAGCTTGCGGTCTTTTGTCAAAACACACTTCCTTTTAAAATTCTTTTACAGAAGCGGATAAGTATTCTACCACAATTACCGATATTGTTGTCCACTTAAACTCAACGATCAGGTGTAATCATAATACAATGAGATACGTTTAAGGTATGATTTATACTTACCGACCGGTGTTCATCCACTCACGACACATTCCCGTATCAAGGTATGCACGAGAGTTCATCTTACTGGGGAGTATACCATTTATCATCCGTTTTTAACGTATATATTTACAATGTGAACAAGTCACTTATTTGAGTTTGAAAACAAGCCCTATGTGATAGAATCACTTATTGATGAGGAACTTGATTTTCGATGCATGAGGGCACAGGAGCAAGTCCGTGAACAGGTCAGTACTTCCGTACAGCAGAGAGACGAACTTGACTCCCGGATAAATGTGATATTTTATCACTTATTTGATATGGACATGTGATTGTTTATCACTTATTGAGGTCGAATGCAGTATGAGATATGTACACGTATGTATGGTATCATGGAAGAACTTAGACTTTGTCTTTTATAGAAACAACCATGATACCCAGATGATAAACAGCATAAACCCCGAATATCTCAGAACCTCGGCAATCTATCAAACGAAATTTCGGTACCAAGACCATATGCCAATGAACGGTTCCCACGCGGTTTTCAGTCTGTTATGTTTATATCTCCTGCATACTTTAAAATGATCGTGAGTCTACCGGTACATCATTAGTAGAGCTACTTATCATTTTCTTTTTCTTTTGATTTCTAGAAACATGTTTCAACCGACCTCTGATGTAATATCACTTTCTCTTATATTACCAAGAAACTCATTTTTGTTTTTCTATTGTTTTTGTGTTTTTCTGAATTTTCTCCCACTTAAGTGCAGAAAGTAACTAAATTAAAGACATATTTTTTTATTTTTGTGGTTTTTCAATGTTTTTGTATTTTTCTTGAAACTTTCTCCCCCTAAAATTCAAAAATAAAGTGAAGTAAAAATATTTTTGGATTTTTGGTTTTTAGAAAAATATTTACAAAAACGATTTCCTGATGTCGGTTACTCTTGCTTCACCTTAATGCCGTTTACCAAAAGTAAATAATCAAATCTTGATTTATCAAATGCTTTGGTAAAAAGGTCGGCACGTTGGTGGTCGGTATGAATATGAACCACATCGATAAGTCTCTTTTCAAAGCAATCACGTATGAAGTGATATTTAATATCGATGTGCTTCGTTTTCGAGTGCTGTACAGGATTTCTAGTGATCTGTAAGGCAGCCTCATTATCAACATAAATAGGAGTAGTTAGGAATTCAAAACCATAGTCCCGCATCTGTTGTTGGATCCATAGAACCTGGGAGCAGCAACTAGACGCAGCAATGTATTCTGCTTCACATGTTGACGTGGCCACACATGTCTGCTTCTTGCATTGCCAAGTGACTAGGCGATTGCCTAAGAACTGACATCCTGCTGTAGTTGATTTTCCATCTTTCTTGCAGCCGCCGAAATCAGAATCACTGAAAGCTTTGAGATCGAAGTTATCATCCTTAGGGTACCATAACCCGGTGTCAGGGTAACTCTTTAGATAACGAAAGATCCTTTTGACAGCAGCAACTTGAGGCCATTAATCCTCATTGTAGGACCGAGGGACAGTAGCGGTAGATCTATCTGGGTGTAGCGAGCCCAGCCCCAGGCCCAGCATAACGGACCTCGGGGTGACTTTGTGCCCATCGCAAAATCCGCTAGGTTTGAGTCTTCCTACTTGCACTTCACACATATCAATGGCCTTGCAAACCATTGGTGATCTCTTTTTCCTTATTTGCTACATACCAGGATTTTGATAAATACAAAGGTTTATTTACTCACTTACACATGAACTCGCTCAACATTATTGTTGATTTTTCAACTTACATGTATTTCAGGGAATTAAAAGGTCTGGCACGGTATTGCACGTTTTCCCGCTGCACTAGTTTCCAAGGTCATCCGGGGTTTAGGGAATGTGACTCTTTCCTGGACAAGTCACAGTCCTTAAACTGTGTTTATGTTATGTTTAAGTTGTAATGTTTGTTGAACAAGGTTATGGTTGTTAGGGCGTGATCCCGTTTTAAACAATGATACTGTATTTGGTTTTTAAAACTTAATGGATGATTCTTGCATGTTTTAATTCATATAGCTTTGTTATGATTAAGCTATGGTATTAAGGAGTCACACCAAATTAACCACGCTTCCGCAAAGCCAGGGTGTGACAGCTTGGTATCAGAGCTCTGATCATAGCGAACTAGGATTCCTTCTCGAGTCTAGACTATGATCACTAGGGCTCTCACGAAAACATTTTTACTGCATACCACTTAAGTCCAGATCCAAAACGTTTTTATAAACAAATGTTGAGCAAAATTTATTTATTATTTTTCTTTTTAGGCTCAGTCTGGGAGGCTGAGGCTCGGTCTGGGAGGCTGAGGCTCGGTCTGGGAGGCCGAGGCTCGATCCAATGGATCGAGGTAGTTGTCTAGTGGGACTAGGGACCCAGTCTGGGAGGCTGGGAGAATTGACCAGTGGGACTAGGGAGTCAGTCTGGGAGGCTGGGAGAATTGGCTAGTGGGACTAGGAATGTCAGTCTGAGAGACTGGGAGGCTAGTGGGACTAGGAAGAGCAGCCTGAGAGGCTGGGAGGCTAGTGGGACTAGGAGAATTATGTGATATCTTACTTGGTGACTTATGTGATTATTTGATTATATGACTGATTATTTGTGCATACTTGTGTCTATGTTACAGACTCATGGACTCAGCCGGTACTGGTGATTGTAGGTCCCTCGGAGGTTGAGGATAAACCTATTCCTTGTTATGTTCAACACTCTAGCAAGTGCGGAATCCAAGCTAGAGTGCAAACCGTAGTTTAGATGAAAGCAAAGATTACAAAGAGAAAGAGTAGACAAGCAAAGTATCAAAGTTTTCTCTTGTATTTCAGTGGACACGGTTACAGACCTTGACCAAACTGAAATGCTCTCTTGCAAGACTTGGGTTCACACACAAAAGCTCTCAACAACTTACACACACTTTCACAGAACTTCTGCTTGAAGTGAAACCCTCATGGGATATATATACCCATAACAAACAACCATGCACGAAGGATCAGGTATTCTGGTCGAAGGATCATCTATCGACCAGAAATACCATCGAAGGATATCGAAGGATCCAAACATACTTCGAAGGATGGTATATCCTTCGAGGTCCATAAAGATCCATCGAAAGACATCTTTCGAAGTCATCGAAGGATACATAACATCCTTCGATGACATCCTTCGATGACATCCTTCGAAACACATTATCTTTCAAACACTAAGTGTGGATGTTTGGCCAAGTCAAACTAGGAGGATGGTTGACTTGGTCAAACACACATTCCAACACATAAACAACATAACAAAGACGTAAACACAACAGACTAAAGACATCGTTTTATACATTACAAAATACAGACAAAGTACAGACACAAAGTGCACCAACAGTGATTCGGACACCACTGGACCCAGACCTATCGTATCTGATGACCTCACGTCTTCCGAGCACGAGGTGCACACTTCTGATTCTACCAGCACGGACGAGGATGATTTCCAGCCCTTCGCACTACCCGAGGGTGCTGATGAGCCTGCAGATGGCCCTCCTGCTGAGTACCTACCTCTAGTAGTGATTCCGGCTCCTATACCTTTAGCCGTTTATCCAGCGTATGACTTACGTCTTGACGCCGAGGCTGACGGCGATATCGATCTGTTTGAGGATGAGCCTATCGAGGATGAGATCCCGGACGCAGCCCTACTTCCTGCTGGCGATCTTCTGATGATCGCTGATGCTCCTGCCGAGGACTCACCCGCACATTCACCGGTCCCAGACTCCTTTGAGTCTGTGGCATCCGCGCCTTCTCACGAGGTGAGCGCACAGCACTTTGCACACGATTCGGATCCTGACCAGGCATCCTCTGCCGCACCTATTCCCAGCTTTGCATTTGACCATGATGACATAGAGGATTCTGATCCTATCTTTCCTCCGGGATTCGACCCGGATTATGATATTGAGTTTATCCCGATGGACCAGCCCATGGAGGATCCCGCTGATCCAGTTGATCGTATTGATCCCGAGTTTGATTTCGAGATGGCTTTTGATGACCCTGAGCCTGCCTTGGCTCCTGAGCAGGCAGCCGCTCTAGACCCTATGCTTGAGCATGACCCCGTACATGCTGGCATCCCTGTTGAGCCTGTTCTAGCTGACCCGCCCGTTGATGATCATTTGGAGGGCGATCATGTCGTTGTTGCTGACCCTGTTGTTCCTCTACCTGTTATTGATATACCTGTTGACCATCTTGTTGAGCACATTGCACCTTTTCACCCTGTTGTTGCTCCCCCATTTGATCCCGTTCCACTTGAGCCTGAGCACGCACTGTTTGCAGACCACATGGATCCACCGGATGAGCATGCACAGCACGGTTGGATACCTGCTGATGAGGATGTTCCACCTTTGCCCCCTCAGATCCCTGTTACACGACATGTTGATTTTTCTTTTCAGTTTCCTCAGATTGTACCTCCAGCGAGGCCTGGAGAGGGTTCTCCAGCCCATCCTTTTGGGCACGTACCGATGTCTATCCCCTTCATGCCCCAGATGTCATCTGTTCCACCCTCTACTTCACCGTTTCATGTGGCACCGTTTGACACCACCAGTGAGCCTTTGTGTTACAACCCCAGTCCCTAGTTCCCGGGAACGGGCGGCCGTGAGCCAGTTTCGGTGGTATCACGTTAATTACTTATTTGGCAGCGGAAATTTTCATCAGGACCGTAGTTAGGAAATATTTAATCAGAGTAAACCACCATATTTTATAATATTAAACAAATGGGTAAAACCCAAGTTTTTATTACAAACTGATTTACAGGGATAAATCCCTCTTTATTGAAATAAACGCTTTCTTTTATTTAGGTAACTTTTATAGCCACTTTTCCAAGCCTTCAGTGCTGTCCAGCTGGCTTCTATTTGGCTTTCACATTTTGTTACCTGAAACGCGTTTTAAAAAGGTTTTGTCAGTGGGAAATACTGGTGAGTGAATCCCAGTTTAATCAAGAAACATTAATTTACTTTAAACAGTATTGAGGGCGATTACAATGTTTATATCTACCCAATTACTCATTCAGTAGTGTCAAGTCTGACTGAGGGTCATATTACACATTGGCTAACTCTTCGTCCAATGGTAACGTTACTCACATTTTGTATACAAAACCCCAACATACCGGCAGTAATTGTAGAATTACAAAGACTCAATCACTGCTAAATCGCATTGTAAAACATTTAAGGTTTTGTAAAAACTGTTTACAAAAAGGAGATTACTCACATTGCTGTTTTAGGTTATTCTTTAGGGTTTCCTGGTGAATATCTATAATTTACACAAATGCACGTGTGTTAGTATAATAACCCATTTTAACATTAGTAATACCCTCCCCGAGACGGCATTCCAACGACTACGTCGGGCAGAACCACGACAGCCGTTACGGAACCCTAGATCAATCGGGCAGCGTATCTAATACGTCTCCAGGGGTTATAATACTTACATCGTAGCAGAACCTCGCTATTTTAGGGGGTATAATGCCCGGGTATTGTAATGCCACTACAGAAATTAAGAAAGAAAGAAAGGAAATGAACGACGGAAACTGAAAGCCCGAGGCTTCCTTTTATAGGGCCTGATCTGTGTTTGCTCGCGGCCCGCGTCAAAGACAAGCAGGACTTACGCGGCCCGCGTCAAAGCTAGTCAACAAACTAGCTTAGCTGAGTCGTTGAGTAGGTCGGCCACGATGTTGACACGTGTCGGCATCTGGTGTATCCGCGTTTCACGAGCTCTCGCGGCCCGCATTAACTTAAGTGAACTTATACGCGGCCCGCCTAAGCTAAAGAACTAAGGAATCCAGGTTCACCTTCTCGCGGCCCGCGTTAGAGATTGGGGTGGACCTATGCGGCCTGCCTCAACTTAAGTTTTATTGTTTTTATTTTATTTTATATATTATATTCTAATTTGGGCTCGGTTTTCACATACGGGGTGCATATAAAGACATATTGATATATTTAAAGATATATTAGGGTGTCAGAAATATTATGAGGATGTCGGTTTTACCGAGGGTTGTTATATCCTCCCCACCTTGTTTTAGAGCTCGTCCTCGAGATCTACTGGAACAAGTGTGGATATTTCTTTTGCATTTCTGATTCAAGTTCCCATGTGTATTCAGGTCCTCTTTTGGAGTCCGATTTCACTTTGACCAGAACTAATCTCTTATGCTTGAGATTCTTAATTTTTCTATCTTCAATCTGTAGAGGCCTCTCTACAAATTTGAGTTGTTTATTAACCTTTATATCTTTGAGAGGTACTACGAGTGATTCATCAGCTAGGCACTTTTTAAGATTAGATACATGAAACACATCATGTATTCCTGCCATTTCCTCTGGCAGTTGTAGCTGATAGGCTACTGGTCCTATTCTTTCAAGAATTTGGAAAGGTCCAATATACCTGGGACTTAGCTTTCCTCTTTTGATGAATCTTACCACTCCTTTCCAGGGAGAGACTTTCAATAATACTTTATCTCCTACTTGAAATTCTAATGGTTTGCGTCTGTTATTGGCATAGCTCTTTTGTCGATCACGTGCTGTTTTCAGTCGTTCCTTGACTTGAATGATTTTATCAGTTGTTTCCTGTACTATCTCGGGTCCAGATAATTGTTTTTCCCCAATTTCTGCCCAACAGACTGGGGTTCTGCACTTTCGTCCATAAAGTGCTTCGAATGGTGCAGCATTGATACTTGTGTGATAACTGTTATTATAAGAAAATTCTATTAAAGGTAAGTGTTCATCCCAATTACCTTCAAAATCAATTACACAGGCTCTAAGCATGTCCTCCATTGTCTGAATTGTCCTTTCGCTTTGTCCGTCCGTTTGAGGATGATAAGCTGTGCTTAGATTTAACCTGGTTCCCATTGCTTTTTGGAAACTTGACCAAAAATGAGAAGTTAAACGACTATCTCTTTCTAAAACAATTGATAAAGGAATGCCATGTAAAGAAACGATTTCATTTACATACAATTTGGCTAATTGTTCCATACTAAAGGTTTCCTTCATTGGTAAGAAATGAGCTGACTTGGTTAACCTATCTACAATCACCCAGATTGTATCATTACCTTTCCTTGTTTTAGGCAATTTGGTAACAAAATCCATTGTTATCAATTCCCATTTCCAAACGGGTATTTCTAATTGTTGTAACAAACCTGAGGGTTTCTGATGTTCAGCTTTAACTTGTAAACAAGTTAAACATTTAGAAACATAAGCTGCTACATCCTTTTTCATTCCTATCCACCAGAAATTTTTCCTTAAATCCTGGTACATTTTATCACTTCCTGGATGCATCGTATATTTAGACTTATGGGCTTCTTCTAATATATGGTGACGTAAATTTCCTAATTTAGGTATCCACATTCTCTTTTTATGGAACCTCCAAATTCCATCTGTTCCTTGTTCTAATTCCTTAATCATTCCTTTTAATTTTTTCAATATCCTCCTTGATTACTGTTTCTTCTTTTCTAATCTGATTTTTTAAATCTACTTGTAGATTTAATTTAAGAGAACGTACCCTTTTTGGCTTTTCGTGATATTTTCGACTTAAAGCATCAGCCACCACATTGGCTTTTCCTGCATGATACTGGATATCACAATCATAATCACTAAGTAATTCCATCCAGCGTCTCTGTCTCATATTCAATTCTTTTTGCCTGAAGACATATCTTAAACTTTTATGATCCGTGAATATGGTAAACTTACTACCATAAAGATAATGTCTCCAAATCTTAAGGGCAAAAATTATGGCTCCTAATTCCAAATCATGGGTTGAATAATTTTCTTCATGACTCTTAAGCTGTCTAGATGCATAAGCTATAACCTTTTGACGTTGCATTAACACACATCCATATCCTAACTTAGAAGCATCACAAAAGACTACAAAGTCTTCAGTTCCTTCTGGTAACGCTAGTATGGGTGTATGGGTTAATCTTTGCTTAAGAATTCTAAAGGCTTCTTCTTGTTTTGGTCCCCATTCAAACTTAACAGATTTACAGGTTAACTTAGTTAAAGGAATGGCTATTCTAGAAAAATCTCGAATAAATCTTCTATAATAACCTTCCAATCCTAAGAAACTTCTAACTTCAGTTGGTGACTCTGGGGTTTTCCATTTGGTAATTGCCTCGATTTTTGTTGGATCTACATGAATTCCTTCATGGTTAACTAAATGTCCGAGAAATTGTACCTGTTCCAACCAAAACTCACACTTTGAAAATTTAGCGTAAAGCTTTTCCTTTCTCAATAAACTTAAAAGTAAGTGCAAGTGTTTTGTATGCTCCTCTTTACTTTTAGAGTAAATTAGAATATCATCTATGAAGACAATTATGAATTTATCCAAATATGGCTTACATATTCGGTTCATCATGTCCATAAATGCGGCTGGGGCATTGGTTAAACCAAATGGCATGACAGTAAATTCATAATGACCATACCTTGTTCTGAATGCGGTTTTAGGAATGTCCTCTTCCTGTACCTTTAGTTGATGATATCCTGATCTTAAATCTATTTTAGAGAAAAATCGAGCTCCTTGAAGTTGATCAAACAAATCATCGATCCTTGGTAATGGGTACCGATTCTTAATCGTGACTTTGTTCAATTCACGGTAGTCAATGCACATACGCATTGATCCGTCCATTTTCTTGACAAATAAAATCGGCGCTCCCCATGGCGATGAGCTTCGCTGTATGAATCCTTTCACCAACAATTCGTCTAGTTGTCTCTTCAGTTCTTGCATTTCAGCGGGTGCCAAACGGTAAGGTGCTTTGGCAATCGGTGCTGTTCCTGGTAACAAGTGAATTCTGAATTCAACTTCCCTGTCTGGCGGTAGTCCTGGCAATTCTTCTGGAAAGACATCTGAAAACTGGGACACTACTGGAATGTCTTTTAATTCTTTTCCTTTCGTTTTAGTGATTATAGAAATCAAATACACTATAGATCCTTTCCTTATACAACTTGCAGTTTTCATCACAGAGATGAATTTAGTGGATCTAAATAACTTATCTCCTTTAATTGTGATCTTTTCACCTCTTGGTGATTTTATCTGAATTGACTTTTGATCACATAAGATATTGGCTTTATTGGCTATTAACCAATCCATTCCTAGTACGATATCAAATCCTACCAGATTCATTGGGTAAAGGTTTGCAATAAATTTTTGATTAAAAATTTCTATTCTTGCTCCTTGCAAGATTTCAGAAATTCTAACGGTTTCTCCATTTGCGGTTTCTACTAAACGTTCTTGTGGTAGTTTAGTTAATGATTGATTTAGGAGTTTGCAAAATGAAGTATTAATAAAACTTTGGTTGGCACCAGAGTCAAATAATACTTTAGCAAAAATATCATTAACTAAAAACGTACCAGCAATGACGTCCGGAATCATCCTAGCTTCGTCTACAGTTAGAACGAATGCTCTAGCATTTTTAGTGTTTTTGTGGTTTGCAGCTGGGGCTAACTTTGGACAGTTGGTCTTGATGTGACCTTGTTCCCCACAGTTGAAGCACACCCTGCTATTAGCTTTCTTCCTGCAGTCTTCTTCTTTATGACCTGATATTTTGCAAAAATTGCAATAAATGGAGCATATTCCAGAATGCTTCCTTTTGCAATACTTGCAATAAGGTGCAGATGTAGATCCTACATTCCTACGGTTAGAATTCCCAGAACGGAATTCTCGGGTAAGCTTTTGGGTTAGGTTTCTCCTCTGGTCTTCTTCTCTAGTACGGATTAACTCATCTGTCAAGGTATTGGCTAGTTCTACAGCTTCTTCTATAGTTTGGGGTCTAGCTGCCTTGAATACATGTCTAATCTCTCCAATTAATCCCCAGATATAACGGGAGATTAATACCGGTTCGGGTGATGCAAGGGTAGGTACTATCCTAGCATATTCAAAGAATGTGGTAGTGTAACCCTTACTGTCCACCCCGGTCATTCTAAGATTTAGAAACTTATTTGCTATCTGTTCTTTTTCATTGGGAGGGCATAATTTTCTTTCTACCATATTTTTAAATTCCTCCAATTCCATGTTATAAATCCTATCACTTCCTCTTGACTGGAGGATAGTGTTCCACAATTCTAAGGCTGCGTTTTAAACAGATTTAAAGCAAACATTATCTTATCTTCTTCAGCACATTTGCTTATTTTTAAAACGGCCTCAGTTTTCTCTATCCAGCGTAGGGCTGCAATGGGTCCTTCATTGCCCGAGAATTCTATTGGTTTACAAGACCAGAATTCCTTGTAAGAACAACCATATGGCATGGTTCTTCTTCTTTTGGGAATGGGCGCTTGAAGTACGGGTCCATTGTTCACGCTGTTTTCCGGTTCACTTGGTCGTTTACTGCTATGCTTACTTTTATTATTCGCTTCTTGAACCGTTTGAATAATAAATGGCATTGCATCTATAATTCCTTGTGCCACTATATGTTGAACGGCACTATTATCCATTTGGTTTCCATTGTTATTGTTGTCCGGATTCTCATTAACCATGTTAATGTTACTCTGGTTATCGTTATTCAGATTATCTTGATTTTCCTCGTCGGCCATCTGAATTTTAAACAATTTACCAAATATTAATATCACAATTAATATTTGAATATAGCCAATCACATGACACGCACTTTTAACCAAAAGCGTCGAGCTTTGCGACTTTTACTCTATTTATATAGTATGCATCATTACACACTAGTGCTAAAATTTAAATTACAATACTGACTGAAATGTAAAGCTACAATACTAATAGTAGGCATCCATAGTTTTTTTTTTCTAACACATACACAAATATATTATTTTATTATTATTATTACTATTTCTACCATCACCTTCACTGATATGGATTCATCCAAAAATCCATATTACGCTCATCGTATTTCCATACGAGGCGTTCTCCCACCTGTCGCATACGATCACTGCTTTCTAAAATTTCCTCCCCAAAAGTCCTAAGTTCCTGGACATTTTCTGCACTCATTGGGGGTGCAGGTTCTAGGACTGGGTTTGGAAACTGAGGTACGGGTTCCTGATACGGAGGCATAGGGGCCTGGTACGGGTATGGATTTTCTAAAATTTCCCTAACATATGCATCACTAATATTGTAGGGATCTTGATGATCTAACCCTGGATAAGCTCCTAAGTTGGGCATTGGCACATTTTCCTGTATTGGGTTTTGTTGCACGTTGTCCCTAACATCATCCCACCAGGGGTCGTAATTATTTGGGTCTAGGGGATCAGGTGCAGGTACCCTAGGTATCTCCTCCGGGTTGTAATCAGGCATTTCTATCTGGTCTTCTACTTCCATGGGTTGGTCAGGATTTTGTGGTTGGGGTGCTAGCATTTGTTCCAGGTTTGGGTCAGCAGCAGTGGTTGCTAAAATATGGATATTAGCAATACCGCTATTGAGCATATCCTGATTATAAGCATCAGTTTCTCTTTTTGCTGCGGCTAACACTCGCTGTTCCTGCAACTTTTTCATTCTCTTCCTACGCTCGTGCGCTCCCCTACTGAACCATCCCCTCTTTTTCTGAGGAAATGGCTCTTCAGACTGAGCCTTAAATACAAAGATTCCTTCTTCTGTGTCAGCAGAATACCCCGAGAGGGCAGGCTGAGAAGAGGAGGTGCCTTCGCTCCTAGGCGAACCAGACAGTTGACGATAGGCGTCAGAAGGTCCTTGGTCGCTCATACTGTAAACTAACAAATAGTCAGATAACACATAGCAAGAAATACAATTATACACGTATTTCCATAGTTTATTTCCTAACAATTTGAATTTTGATGTCAGCAGAACACTTCTGTGGCTGAATCAGTGGCATAGCTCTGATACCACCTTCTGTCACAACCCCCGGTCCCTAGTTCCCGGGAACGGGCGGCCGTGAGCCAGTTTCGGTGGTATCACGTTAATTACTTATTTGGCAGCGGAAATTTTCATCAGGACCGTAGTTAGGAAATATTTAATCAGAGTAAACCACCATATTTTATAATATTAAACAAATGGGTAAAACCCAAGTTTTTATTAAAAAATGATTTACAGGGATAAATCCCACTTTATTGAAATAAACGCTTTCTTTTATTTAGTTAACTTTTATAGCCACTTTTCCAAGCCTTCAGTGCTGTCCAGCTGGCTTCTATTTGGCTTTCACATTTTGTTACCTGAAACACGTTTTAAAAAGGTTTTGTCAGTGGGAAATACTGGTGACTGAATCCCAGTTTAATCAAGAAACATTAATTTACTTTAAACAGTATTGAGGGCGATTACAATGTTTATATCTACCCAATTACTCATTCAGTAGTGTCAAGTCTGACTGAGGGTCATATTACATATTGGCTAACTCTTCGTCCAATGGTAACGTTACTCACATTTTGTATACAAAACCCCAACATACCGGCAGTAATTGTAGAATTACAAAGACTCAATCACTGCTAAATCGCATTGTAAAACATTTAAGGTTTTGTAAAAACTGTTTAAAAAAAGGAGATTACTCACATTGCTGTTTTAGGTTATTCTTTAGGGTTTCCTGGTGAATATCTATAATTTACACAAATGCACGTGTGTTAGTATAATAACCCATTTTAACATTAGTAATACCCTCCCTGAGACGGCATTCCAACGACTACGTCGGGCAGAACCACGACAGCCGTTACGGAACCCTAGATCAATCGGGCAGCGTATCTAATACGTCTCCAGGGTTATAATACTTACATCGTAGCAGAACCTCGCTATTTTAGGGGGTATAATGCCCGGGTATAGTAATGCCACTACAGAAATTAAGAAAGAAAGAAAGGAAATGAACGACGGAAACTGAAAGCCCGAGGCTTCCTTTTATAGGGCCTGATCTGTGTTTGCTCGCGGCCCGCGTCAAAGCCAAGCAGGACTTACGCGGCCCGCGTCAAAGCTAGTCAACGAACTAGCTTAGTTGAGTCGTTGAGTAGGTCCGCCACGATGTTGACACGTGTCGGCATCTGGTGTATCCGCGTTTCACGAGCTCTCGCGGCCCGCATTAACTTAAGTGAACTTATACGCGGCCCGCCTAAGCTAAAGAACTAAGGAATCCAGGTTCACCTTCTCGCGGCCCGCGTTAGAGATTGGGGTGGACCTATGCGGCCCGCCTCAACTTAAGTTTTATTGTTTTTATTTTATTTTATATATTATATTCTAATTTGGGCTCGGTTTTCACATACGGGGTGCATATAAAGACATATTGATATATTTAAAGATATATTAGGGTGTCAGAAATATTATGAGGATGTCAGTTTTACCGAGGGTTGTTATACTTTGCTTTGGTCGACACCACCAGTCATGCCACCTACTGATCCTTACCATCCATTTCATGTGGGACACACTATAGAGGATGTTTTGATGTCCTTCGTTTTTCAGCACGAGTCACACACGCAGCGTCTCCAGGAGCTTGAGAGAGCTCAGCTGCCACCATGTTCATGCCATGGTCAGACACACTCTCCTCTTCAGCCATGTCGATCATTACCCCCAGATTATGCTGCTCGCCTCTTTACACTAGGTTGCTTCTGTTATCCGTACTCAGCGAGCTATGGAGGAGGATTGGCTCTAGTTACGTCGCTTGCTTTACACTTACCTTCCCCCTCCTCCACCGCCATCTGTATAGAGCTCATCAGTACTGCTTGTGTAGACGTTGGTGAGAGGACCGCGATTGCTTTTGGTTGCACAGCATTTTTGGAGACTACATGATGATCCTGACTTTTGTTGACACATATTTGTTGTATTTGACATTGACTTGATATAGTTTTGGACAGGGGTGATGTAGCCCCTAGTTGATTGATGATTGTATGACACAGTGATGTACTGATACACTTATTCTGTGGTCTCGATATATAGCAATCGCAGTATTCTCATCATATTTGATTCGCTTGATTGCTTATTTATATTTTTATGACATGGGATGTTGTGTGTATAATGTTTATGACATGGGATGTTGTGTGATCCATATTTGTGATATATTGATAACATGAGATGTTATGTGTTATTACTATTATTATACGTACGTCATGTTATGGCCTGACCGACGTAAACACATCTTTAGAAGATGCCGCCAAGACGTCAACAACAGCAAATGCCTACGACTCAGGCCGAACTACAGCAAGTCATTGCTGCTGGTATTGCTCAATATGTTGCCTCTCAAGGAGGAATGAGTGGAAGCAACTCTGGCAACAATAACAATCCACCTCATGGTAACCCTAAGTCATTAAGACATACCATGACCTAAATGGATTTCCTTAGCAAGAATGCTAATGCCTATCATATGTTATAATGTATATGCAGGGTGCACCTACAAGCAGTTCTTGGACTGCAAGCCCGTAAACTTTGATGGCATAGGAGGTGCTGTCGCCTTTGTCCGCTGGACTGAGAAAACTGAATCTGTTCTTCGCATGAGAAAATGTGCATCGGATCAGCAAGTCACCTATATCTCTGGGCTATTTTTGGATGGAGCCCTATCCTGGTGGAATCTACAAGTACAGACACTTGGCGAAGCTGCTGCCTACGCGCTGACCTGGACCGAACTGAAGGAACTCATGCGCAAAAAGTACTGTTCCCGCGCTGAAATCCAGAGATTGGAGACCAAGTTCTGGCATTTGAAAATGGAAGGCCCAAAGATAGCAGAGTATGTTCAAAGATTCCACGACTAGTCGCATGTGGTACCCTACATGGTCACTCCTGAGTTCAAGAGAATTGAACGTTTCATTTGGGGACTAGCTCCTCAAATCATAAGCATGGTGACCTCCTCCAAACCTGCGACTATCACTGAAGCCATTGATTTGAGCGTGGCTCTTACAGAGGAGGCGATTCGTTTGAACAAGTTTGATAAAGTTGAGCCTAAGAAGAAAGAGACTCATGTGGAGTCGTCAGGAGGTAACAAGCGGAAGTTTTCAAACTTCAAACAGGGCACCGGGGTGGTGGTTAAGAAAGGAGAGCAAAACGCACCAGCACAGGATACAGCTGGTAGTAGGAGGAAAGGTAAGGGATATATGGGTACACATCCCAAGTGTAACTCATGCCAAAGACATCACTCTGGTCGTTGCGGGCTGAAAGTATGTGAAGCTTGTGGAAAGACTGGCCATTCAAAGGATTCTTGTTGGGCTAGCGCTGGCCGGGGAGGCCAAGGAGGATTTGGGAATAGAAATAACCGTGGTGGTACTGGGAACCGCCCACAAGGAAACAATGGAGGTGATGGGAATCGGGTCAATAATGCAAACCAAGCGGGCGCCATGAATCGTAATCAGAGAAACAATCAAGCTGGAAACGATGGTGGAAACGGGCAGAGGCCCGGATGTTTCAATTGTGGTGATCTTGGGCATTACAAAAGGAATTGCCCGGAGTTGAACCAAGCCCGCGGAAGGTTTTTCAACATAGAAGCAAGGGAAGCGCGCCAGGATCCCAATGTTGTCACTGGTACGTTCCCTGTAAACCAACGCTATGCATCCGTTTTATTTGATACTGGCGCCGATTATAGCTTCGTGTCGTTAGAATTTAAGAATATGCTTGGTTTAGCCGCTAGTAAGTTAGATATTCCGTACTCGATTGAATTGGCGAATGGGAAGTTAGTAGAAGCTAATGAGGTGATTCGAGGTTGCGAAATCGAATTGGGAGAGCGTGAGTTCGCTCTAGATCTACTACCAGTCCAGTTGGGAAGCTTCGACGTGGTAGTAGGGATGGATTGGTTATCGAGTAACAAGGGCGAGATAGTTTGTCATGAGAAGGTCGTTCGTATTCCGAATGAAGATGGTGAGACCATTGTCGTTCATGGGGAGAAGCGTGAGACGCCGTTTAGAATTATTAGCTGTCTGAAAGCAAGAAAGTGTTTGCAGAAAGGATGTGTTGCTTTTCTGGCACACATTGTGGATAAGAAGGCTGCTGAGCCAAAGATCGAAGACATCCCTGTCGTGAGGGAATATCCAGAAGTCTTCCCAGAGGACTTGCCTGGGTTGCCGCCTCAGAGACAAGTGGAATTTCGCATTGACTTAGTTCCAGGCGCCGCGCCTGTGGCTAAGGCACCCTACAGACTTGCTCCGTCTGAGATGCAAGAACTGTCGACACAACTTCAAGAGTTGTTAGACAAGGGATTTATCCGACCAAGCTTCTCGCCTTGGGGAGCTCCAGTTTTGTTTGTCAAGAAGAAGGACGGTAGTTTCCGTATGTGCATTGACTACAGAGAGTTGAACAAGCTGACGATCAAGAATAGGTATCCCCTGCCAAGAATCGATGATCTGTTTGACCAACTACAAGGTTCAAGCTTTTATTCAAAGATCGATCTTCGATCTGGATACCATCAGCTACGGATACAGGAGGAGAGTATCCCAAAGACAGCATTCAGAACTCGATATGGACACTACGAGTTCCTCGTTATGCCGTTTGGGTTGACAAACGCTCCTGCAGTGTTCATGGATTTGATGAATCGAGTTTGTAAGCTGTACTTGGATAAGTTCGTGATTGTATTCATCGATGATATTTTGATTTATTCAAGGACGAAGGCTGAGCACGAGCAGCACTTAAGAGCCATTCTGGAGCTGCTAAAGAAGGAACAGTTGTACGCCAAGTTCTCTAAGTGCGAGTTTTGGCTACGAGAAGTGCAATTCCTTGGGCATGTGGTGAATGGAGATGGAATACATGTTGATCCCACAAAGATCGAGGTGATCAAGGATTGGGAAACGCCAAAGACGCCAACCGAGATTCGGCAATTCTTGGGTTTGGCTGGCTATTACCGCAGATTCATTGAGGATTTTTCAAAGATCGCTCAACCATTGACGCTCCTCACTCAGAAGGACAAGAAGTTTGATTGGGGAATCAAACAGGAAGAAGCGTTCCAGATATTGAAAAGTAAACTTTGCAACGCGCCAATCTTAGCCCTACCAGAAGCTACAGATGATTTTGTGGTATATTGCGACACATCGCGTCAAGGATTGGGTTGTGTGTTGATGCAACGCCAAAAGGTTATTGCCTACGCGTCACGCCAACTGAAGGTACATGAGAAGAACTATACCACACATGATTTGGAACTCGACGCAGTAATTTTTGCATTAAAGATCTGGAGATACTACCTTTATGGTACGAAGTGCACAATCTTCACAGATCACAAGAGCCTCCAGCACATATTCAACCAGAAGGAGTTGAACATGAGGCAAAGAAGATGGGTAGAACTGTTGAATGACTACGACTGCGACATTAAGTATCATCCAGGGAAGGAGAATGTGGTCGTCGATGCCCTAAGTCGAAAAGAGAGAATCAAGCCCATAAGGGTTAGGGCTTTGGAGATGGTTATTCGAACCGACTTTCCTCTGCGCATTCGTGCCGCGCAGAAGGAAGCTCTCAAAGAAAGAAACCTTGAAGAAGAGTATCTCCGTGGGATGGAGAATTTATTGGTACCAAACAGGGAAGGAACGTTGTGTTTTGAGAAAAGGATTTGGGTTCCTCTGTTTGGTGGTTTAAGGAAGGTTATTTTCGATGAAGCTCACAAGTCGCGGTACTCTATCCATCCTGGAGCAGATAAGATGTACCAGGATCTTAAAGATTACTATTGGTGGCCTAGGATGAAAGGCGATGTTGCTATTTATGTGAGCAAATGTTTAACATGCGCCAAGGTTAAGGTGGAATACCAGAAGCCTTCGGGACTTCTGCAGCAACCAGAGATTCCCAAGTGGAAATGGGAACAAATCTCTATGGATTTTATTACGAAGTTGCCAAGAACGCCAAGAGGCCATGACACTATTTGGGTAATAGTGGACCGCTTAACGAAGTCAGCACACTTCCTACCTATCCGAGAGAAGGATAATACGAGCAAACTGGCCGAAATTTACATGAGAGAGATTGTTACACGCCATGGAGTACCTCTCTCAATCATCTCCGATAGAGACGGAAGGTTCGTATCGAGGATATGGCAATCCTTCCAGGAAGCTTTTGGCTCAAAGTTGAATCTGAGCACTGCTTTTCACCCGCAGACCAACGGCCAAAGCGAGCGGACGATACAGACGCTGGAAGACATGCTGAGAGCATGTGTGATGGATTTGGGCGGTAGCTGGGATAAACATTTGCCTCTGGTGGAGTTTTCATACAACAACAGCTACCACACCAGTGTTGGTGTCGCGCCATTCGAAGCTTTATATGGGCGCAAGTGCAGATCACCGCTCTGTTGGTCTGACGCAGGTGATAGACAGTTGGTTGGTCCTGACATGGTTCAGGAAACCACAGATAAGATCGCACAGATACGAGATCGCATCGGCGCTCATGACGGCTCGCAGATCGACAGGTTTGAGGTTGGTGATATGGTTTTGTTGAATGTATCACCCTGGAAGGGTGTGGCACGCTTTGGGAAGCGTGGGAAGTTGAATCCAAGGTATATTGGACCGTTCAAGATCTTGGAAAGAATCGGGTTAGTAGCATACAAGTTGGATTTACCTGCTGAACTAAATGGTGTTCACGATACATTCCATGTATCCAATCTGAAGAAGAGTCCAACACAAGTTACCGTTGCCATTCCCACCGACGAAATTCATGTTGACGACACGCTCCATTTCGTTGAAGAACCTGTTGAGGTCACGGATTGGAAAGTAAACAAGACCCGCCGGAGCAGTGTCAAGCTCGTCAAAGTTCGTTGGAATGCTAGACATGGTCCTGAATTCACCTGGGAGCATGAGGACCGAATGAAAGAGAAATACCCCCACCTATTTCCTAAGAACCCTGCTTCTACAAGCAGAACTTAAAATTTCGGGACGAAATTTCTTTAACGGGGGGAGAATGTGACAACCCTCACTAAACCAGGTATCCGTACGATTTAATTAATAATTAATTGCTGCTTAATTACTGTGCTTAACTGAAATTGCTGATGAACTGCTACTTGATTTCTAGTACTTGTATATTGCTGCATCACACTTTACATACTGTCACTACGCTATTTACATGTTGAACCTTAGTGACAAACATGATGCACAAAAGCACAGTAGCATTTGAACGGATAACCTATTGAACATGCTGATAGAGCCAGCATCAGGCAGACACTGCCTCTAAGGCTTGTATGAGCCAGAAATATTTTACTACACCCATAGTGAGTGTAGGGATACAAGGGTTGTAGAACTGCGTCTCTAGGAATAAGATATAATGACTGGATGTGCCTAAAACGTACTCTAAGCACCAAACACAGCACTTTTATTAACATATCAGCTTCTGGCTAACTAATAAAGTGCCAAAACATGAGGAAAATATTACTGACACTTTGGGAAATAAGTTGTGTCACTAAAAATGTTATTTACGACACCTAAAAGCTTACTTAAGCACTTTAACGGGTTACTATCCAACCGAGCAACCGGACTTTACCCGGAACATAAAAATATTGACATTAACAATATTGGTCTTTTTCTGAACCAGTTAGGGTCCCTGAATACCCTAACACCCGCATTAGAACACATCACGCCACTAACCGAGTTAACCCCTAATCTAACCTAGTTAAACTAACTAAACACCAACTAATCTAGTTGAGATCGAACCAAGACCCCCCCCCCTTTTGTAACCGGCCCCATAACTAGAGGGGACACCATAGTACACCCTTGATTATTTTATTGTTTGTTGCCTAATATCTTGAAGACATAGTAACCAATGGATTAAGGACTTGCTTTTGTCTATAAAATCTACACTAAATACATAAGCTCATTCACTTAACACCACACCACTCAAGCACACTCTCTCCCTCTCCCTTGACTCTCGGCCGAGCACACACACATCCATCCATCCATCATCCGACTTCCATCTTCTCATTCCAAGCATATACAAGTGTTCAAGATCGCATACGAGGAGTCTTGGAGCTAACGGAAGGCGAAGGACCTTTCTACCTTGCTTTTATCCACCACCTTGTCGCATAGATTCTTCCCTAGCCCCGAGCTAGAGGTATAACACTTAAAACACTCTCTCGAACTAATCTAAGGTGGTTAATAAGATTTGTAACGGTTAAAACTCGGAAACTTGCATTTTGAAGCTTTAAAGTCTACTAAAAACATGAATCTTGTTGGTTAAAAGCATAATAGTTGTGTAAAAGTTGTAGTATTTGAAAGTTGTGAATATTTAAGCCCGATCTACGTTGTGGTAGCTCGGATCACCATTTAACCCGGTTTGGTTAAGATCATGGATCTTGACATAAGCTTGTTTCGGACGGTACAAGGGTTAAAAGGTGAAACTCTACCACACGAGAAACATGAACTTGTGTAAAAGTATTTTTACTTGTAAAATAGTGTTTGAAACTAGCGGATCTACGCATCTGCAAGTGGTATTTTCAAAGGACCAAGTGTCGAGAAAATCATGTTTTCTAAAAGTCGGATGACACACTAACAAGTATGATTTTTACAAACCACAAGTGTATAAACACTTGTGAAATGAAAAGTTTCGACAAAATAACAATCTTTGTGAAAGATGACGGGAAGTTGTAAAGATAGATTTATTCTAAAAACGAGGTTTTTACGTGATTAAGCTACTCTATATAAAGATCCACCAAATATAACGGGATCTACACTATAGTTTTCGGAAAAACTACAAGTTCATGTGATCATGCGATTTACATACATGTCGACTAGTTTGATGTGTCGGAAATTGTTTGATTGAATCAAGAAGTTGTTGAAATGATTTTGTAAAAGAAAATGATACGCTTGAAAGCGTGGCCACCTCCAGTTACAGGGGAAACTCTGGCGAATTTTTTTTAAAAACCTAACACTTAGAATTATTTACAAGTGTTAGAATTATTTTTGATATGTTTTCAAAATATATTTCACCACGACTTTACTTACAAATATTCGGAGGTGGGATTTTCACAAAACTAAACGTGATAAATATTTATTCGTTAAATATATTTTCACCACACTGTTTATGATTATTTTGTGAAAATACACAAATATTATTTTTAGAGTAAAAAAATAATATTTACAAACGTTGACGAATCCAAAATAACACAAACGCTTTCACGATAAACATATAAGTTACAACGGTAATTATTATTACCACACGATTACTAAAACGTAACTTACACATTATACAGAAATGATTATGAACGTATATTTTATCAACGTATTATTTTTTGGGAAAAATTATGTGAAATGGAAATATAATATTTTTGAGAAAAATATTTATATTTGGAATTAGAAATGAAAATATATTAAGTGAGACTTAATATTATAAATCGAACGCACATGTATTAAATCCCCCATCCTTGGGAAGGAGATTAACTACCAAGTACATGCAAAATATAAACACGAAATAGTTGTCTAACTATTTCCCAAAAACCTAAACTATAAAGCTAAGGCACGGCCATCCGTCTAATAGAATTAGTACATGTAGGTCGTCGCACAGCTGACATTCGGAGTACTTGGTAGAGACGCACTGACTGTGAGTTCATGTCCCCCTCTTCTCTTAACTGTTTTCAGTTTTCTAAACTGCGGGGGTGAAATACATGTTACTATTTACGAGTACTTTATACATGGTATGGTTAGCGTAAGGAGGGTTACTACTTAGATCATGTGAGTGGGTAGGCGCAACTTGAGGCCATTAATCCTCATTGTAGGACCGAGGGACAGTAGCGGTAGATCTATCTGGGTGTAACGAGCCCAGCCCCAGGCCCAGCATAACGGACCTCGGGTTGACTTTGTGCCCAACGCAAAATCCGCTAGGTTTGAGTCTTCCTACTTGCACTTCACACATATCAATGGCCTTGCAAACCATTGGTGATCTCTTTTTCCTTATTTGCTACATACCAGGATTTTGATAAATACAAAGGTTTATTTACTCACTTACACATGAACTCGCTCAACATTA
Source organism: Helianthus annuus (assembly GCF_002127325.2). Lineage (NCBI taxonomy): Eukaryota > Viridiplantae > Streptophyta > Magnoliopsida > Asterales > Asteraceae > Helianthus > Helianthus annuus. Next base: position 64,213,463 of record NC_035449.2, on the reverse strand, counting down.
TTGTTGATTTTTCAACTTACATGTATTTCAGGGAATTAAAAGGTCTGGCACGGTATAGCACGTTTTCCCGCTGCACTAGTTTCCAAGGTCATCCGGGGTTTAGGGAATGTGACTCTTTCCTGGACAAGTCACAGTCCTTAAACTGTGTTTATGTTATGTTTAAGTTGTAATGTTTGTTGAACAAGGTTATGGTTAATAGGGCGTGATCCCGTTTTAAACAATGATACTGTATTTGGTTTTTAAAACTTAATGGATGATTCTTGCATGTTTTAATTCATATAGCTTTGTTATGATTAAGCTATGGTATTAAGGAGTCACACCAAATTAACCACGCTTCCGCAAAGCCAGGGTGTGACATATGTAACCTAAATTTTGACATCTAAACTGATTAGACAATAATATTAGACATGTTAAGTCATATATTACTTGTCATAGGACTAGTTGGGCGTTCCAAACGCGTCTTACGCGAACGACGCGTTAAAGTAGCGTAAGCTACCTAAACGGGTCATATCGGGTCGTAAGCACTTAGGTTAGGTTTCATTTTAGTATGTAGGCTTTGTTAGACCATATCATATGAGTTCCAATACTCATTTGGTTTACGAAACCTCATACTATCCGATCTTCCGAGTTAGGTCCGGTTATTAATGTAGTTACCTACCTATATTAGGTGCCGTTTGATTTCCGTGATCCCTCTAGCTTTGCTTGGTTGTTGTTCAAGACTTCTAAGCACCCTCAATTGAGTACATAGACCCCTCTTTTACGGTTTTTCAAACGTTTTGGGGTGAAACACATGTGCCTACTTGTTACTTTCATGTTTTCATGTTTTTATATCATATACTTGCTATGTTCATTAGTACACTATTAGTACATGATTTCATTATGTTTTTATGCTATGTATGTCCATTGTGTGCATACTTAGTACATTGTTTTACATTACATTTTGCTGCATATGCTCATCCAGCATATGGACACATTGAATTACATTTTGAACCGTTGTAACTATTTAACTATGTGAACCGTTGTAACCATTTGATTATGTGAACCGTTTGTAACCATTGAATTATGTGAACCGTTTGTAACTGTTGAACCGTGTAAACCATTTGTATCTGTTGATTGACATGAACTGTTTGAAATCTGTTTGAACCGTTAGGTTAGGGAAGTGATTAGGTAACGGGGCGGGTGTTATGTGCTAAAAGCATGGTGGATACGCCGCTGGTACTTCCTATATATAAGTGCTTTTAACACATTATATATCGTTGCGTTATCTGGATCACTTGGGCAAGGTTATCAAAAACAAAGTTATACTACAAGGTTTTACTAACAATATATATATACTATTCGAGTTTTTATTTCAAAAATGATTTCCAATATGGGTTTAATTAAACAAATGTTTTTGGAGTTAAGAAGCATGGCTACGAGATTTTATAAATTATAATCAACTTGATTTGAGTTGGTTAATTATGTCGCAATGCTATACTTTTCAAAATAAGGTTTTTAAATGAGCATTGCAACATGTAAAACGAGCCATGAATCTGACACTCACATAAAACCTATGTACTCGCTGGCATTTTTATGCTGACGTATTTTCACATGTGTTTCAAGTACAATAGTTGATGATATTTGATGATGATATTGGTGTATGCTCACATAGGAATGGACGAGGCCTTAGTGACTTATAACAACGAAAGACTATTTGTTTATGTTTTGTTTCAATTTCTAATGTAATGTAATACATTTGATTTAATAAAACGAAACTATTTATTCCATGGTTGTGAAACAATGATTCTGTTACAACACTCCCCGACGTTTCCGCCACGTTTTGTTGTTTTACGTGGTCGGGGTGTGACAGAAAAGTTGGTATCAGAGCCAATGGTTATAGGGAATTAGGTTATTAGTAATGCTTTGACCTAGACTATAACGTTCCTAGGACCCTAACGCGAGTTTACTTGTCTTTAGTCATAAAACAATACCGTTGCCTATCTTTAGTCAACAACCACAATAAAACACAACATTCGAATCTGCTTTGAAAACTAATCATCTGTTCTAGGATGATTTATTATAAGGTTTTGAACCTTCAAAATTTTCAACATCCCGTCAAAGTTTGGGTCTCATTAATGTGAACACGTGCAAACTGGAAGGGTGGGTGCCTGTACCCTGGGTTTTCTGTCTAAGGCTAGAATGTTCGTACAAATCCGCAGTATCGGACCAGTCACACTTACCTGGGAACTCTTAGGGTGAGTGTCCACTTATAGGCGAGCATGTCTTCGCGATACATTATGAGGACCTATTTACTTTGATTCAGCCTTTGAGTGTCGTTTGTTTGCTTCGTGGTTCAAACAAATGACCATAACCCATGCTTTTGGTCGGTAATTGTAACATCCTATTCTTACCCAATGCCATTTCACTTGTTTCCTCTCTTGTTTCCCCTTTTAGAATGCCTCCACGACGCGAAAATCAGATACCTATTGAAGATCTGGCAGCTGTGATTACGCAGCAAATGACTGCTACAATACCGAACATCGTTGCTCAATGTAACCAAGCTCTCAACAACAACAATGCCCCCTGCAACTTCAAGACGTTCAACTCGGTTAAGCCATCAAAGTTTTTTGGAACTCAAGGAGCGACTACACTTCTGCAATGGTTTGAGAATCTAGAGAGCACCTTCAGACATGTTCAATTCCCAAACGAGCGAAAGGTAGACTTCGCTTCTAGTGTCTTTGAGAAGCGAGCTTTGACGTGGTGGAACGGTGTGATGAGAGATAGGGGTGCCGATGCGGCACTGGCTCAAACGTGGGAAGAGCTTCGAGCTCTGATGATGAAGGAATTCTGTCCACGTCACGAGATTAGGGCCTTGGAAAGGGAATTTGATGATCTTAAGCAAGATATCGGTGAGTATCGAGCCTACACAGATCGTTATGAGGATTTAAGTCTGTTATTATTAGTACAATAACGTCCGTAGCTTCCGTTAGCATGTAGTCATATTTTGTATATTTGTGAATAGTTTATGTTTGTATGTATGTTTGTAAAGCAAGTCAGCATATGGCGCGTTATTTTGTTAAGTGCTGACTGTTGTTGACCATGCTAACCGATCGGCTAGCCCAGCCGATCGAACAGGCCAACCGATCGAACAACATGTCAGCCGATCGGCTAGCCCAGCCGATCGGCTAGCCCAGCCGATCGGCCAGCACTCACTCTATCCTGACTGTGCCTATATATAGCTGCTCGATCAGCTCATTTGTAACTTTCGACACTTTCACTCTCTGGCAAACTCATGTCCGTCTGAACTCTCTAAGGAGCTTGTACACTTTCACATTCAATCAATAGAAGATCAGACAGTAATTCAGAGTTGAATTTGTTCTCGTATATCTGTTGTGTGATTCAATGAATTCCGCGCATTAATCATATCCGATTCAACTAAGTTTCCGAACAAGAGGATCCTATTCGAGGGACCAACAAGTGGTATCAGAGCATCAAGAAGCTGAATCGAGATCTACGAAGACGAATTCACCGGAATTCGAGCCGTGCTTGTTGTTTTAGTGACGAATTCATCGGAATTCGAGCCGTGTTTGCTGTTTCAGAGACAAATTTCGCCGGAAATTTGTTATATTTGTCGTTTCGACTCAAATTTCACCGGAAATTTGACAGATTCTTCTATTTCCTACTCAGATCTAGCTTTATTTTTCATATTGTCACCTTAAAATCGGAAAAACTTAAAATTGAGAGTGATTTTACGGTTAAAATTTGATAAATCTGCTATAGATCGATTCGCAATCATCAGAAGTATAATCCTTCAAGTTTTCATAACAAAAACTATGAAAAACTGTTCCTGTTTGCTGATGTCAGCCGTTCGGACGACATAGCTGTTCATTAGACTTGCTGACATCTTCAACCTGTTAGTGTAACCGTTCGAACAATTTCAGTTAGATTCCATTCAGAGAGTGTTGCTCACATCATCAGTGTTAGCCGATCGAACAAGCTAATCGATCGGACAACATTGTTGATACTTGATATTTGCTGCTTACGTCATATTGCTAGCCGATCGAACACGCCGATCGATCGGACAATAACTGATTGCTGATTACTTTCTTCTATTTGTCATTCAATCGAACTAGCTAACCGATCGAACAAGCTAACCGATTGAGGGTGTGCTGATTGATCGAACAAGCCATTCGATCCAAGTGCATTTGTGTTAGACTTTTGAAAATCACAAAAATTTTTCTAAGTGTTTGTTAACTATTTCAGGTACTTTGAAAATGGAGGAAGTCATGAATCCTTTTAGTGAAATGTATGCATTCGCTGGAAATTCTGGAGATGATACATCAAACCGAACGAATGAAAACTCTATAAGTGCAAAGAAGACATTGTCCAATGCCTTAAGCGTAGAAAGTGCATATGGAACGTATAATAAACCACCAAAGCTGATGGCAATCGAAGAGTATAACAGGTGGGCCAAAAGATTCGATGAATGGCTGAAAGCTTTCGCTTACCCAAGCTGGCAAAGCTTAAAGAACGGTTTCAACAATGGAAGGGAAGACTTTGAGAACTTGTCAGAAAGTGAAGAAATAGAAAATTTTGTGGCTGAGCATAAGTGCATAGCATTGATAAACCAGTCAGTGAGAGAAGACATAATCTCATTGATTGAATACTCAAACACAAAAGATCTTTTTGAGAAATTAAAAGTTAAATGTGTTGGTACTACAGAAATCATCAAAAACAAGAAGAAATTACTGAAAAAAGAATTTGATTTGTTCGGATGTCTAAAGAATGAGTCTGTTCCTAAAATGATTGAACGATTTGGGCATCTAAAGCTGGAATTGGCAAGACATGGAGTCATATTTTCCCAAGAAGAGCTAGTTGACAAGTTGTTTGAATCTTTTCCAGATGAAATGGACTAGCAATATTTTGCATTGACGATCAAGAATATAATCAAGTCAGAAGAGCTAACGGTTGATTTGCTGATAGAGAGACTAGAAAGTCATGAGCTAGAAATAAAGAAAACAAATAAAGTCAATCACTCTTTATATCAGCAAAATGTCGTACTCTATTATCCAAAGAGCATGATTCCAAAGACAGCATCTCCTAAAATAGCCTTCACAGCAGAAAGTTCACAATCAAAGAATCAAGAAAGTTCTCACAGTGGTTTTCATGGAGGAATGTCATCAAATGCTTCAAGTCAAGGATCATCTACTAGTTCTTCAAGTCAACAGCAATCAACACCAAAGAATGTATTTCAATGCAATATCGCTGTAGATTGAAAAATGGTCAAAATTTCAGTGAGGAATCAGCTAAGCAATAGATGGTCTTCTTAGCTTCAGTGCTTGAATCTTATGATAGTCTTGTGGCTGGGAAGATAGGCAACACCAACCTTACGAAAGAAGACTATGATCAAATCGATCCAGAGGAAATGGAACTGATCGATATAAGGTGGCCATGGCCAGTGCTGTTAGAAGAGCTCAACGCTTCATGGAAATCACTGGAAGGAAGTCAATTGGTGGCCCTTCTACCAAGTTGGGTTTTGATAAATCCAAGGTGACATGCTTCAAATGTAAGCAAAAAGGTCACTTTAAACGAGAATGCAGAAATGATTATGCTGATGACTCTGCTAATCCGTTCCGAGAAGATCACTATAAGAAAGCAATTTATCATCAGAATAAGTCGGAACCTCCCAGGTTGAAGCAGACTGAAGACAAAGAGAAGTCTAGAGCTCTTACAGTCATTCATGATGATGAAGGATATGACTGGAGTGAGTTATTGCCTGAGGAAGACGCAGTTGGTTATGCGTTTACAGCAACAAAGATTGTTCCGTTTAAAGACAACAGAACGGAAGAAGAAAAGTTTGTGAACAGAAGAATGAAAGCCCAAACAAGAATAAGCAGAATCTACAACACTTACAAAGAATCAAAAGGGCAAAAAGATGGGATGCCGACAGAGAATGCTATCTTGATCCACAAGGAAACATCGCGGTGAATCCTGATTCCATTAGTGTTGATGCACTTATTCAGCAATTCACTGAAGAAGAAGAAGCCAGACAGAAAGAATGGTGAGGAGGCGGTGAAGAGAAAGTGGAAGAAAAAGAAGAAAAAGTGAAGATGGCAGAAAAGATGCAGCATACAAAGAAGATTGATGATGGGTTGATAGATACATCACAGGAGCTCACAGCTGAAAATCTGATGAAGATGGCTGACAAAGTTCTTGCTACAAAGGAACTGGAGGTAGATTCTAGTTCTAGAACTGAGTCAAAAAGCCAGGTCAGTCAGATTGATACGAATCAAGTGTCAGGTAGGAAAGTTAAAAGTGAAATTGACTGCAAGAATTGCATGAAAAACTGCAAAGATTTTAGTACTATTACTTACCTTAACAACAAAAAGGTTGAAGATTTGACAAAAAGAGTCAGAGAGGTTGAGAATCAGATCTTAAACCGGGATAAAATGTTAAAAGCTTCAAACGATCGTGCAAAAGAGTTGACTAAAAAAATTGAAAATGATAAAAGTGACATAGAAAGAACTAAGAAAGAAAATGAAAAACTCATTCTTGAAAATCGTCACATCACTGAAAATTTTGAGAAGCTTGAACGAACGGTTAAAGATTCTGATGAACGAAATGGTAAAACAACAAAAGAAAATCTTCAACTGTCGAATGTGCTTAGGGTGAAAGAAGAGTTAATCAATAAACAATTGGATGAAATTTCTAAACTGAAGCTTCAATTTCAAGAAGCAAAAATTGAAAATGAACGCATCCAATTGAAATTAACCAGCTACAACTCCGCAAGTTTTGTTTTGCAGCACATTGTTCCAAAACCTATAGGGAAAAACAAAGCAGATGAAGATGTATTTTCGGATGGGACAGGGGTGGGATATCATCAAGTTCCACCACCAGTTTTAAACAATTTTTCAAAGAAAAAGTCCGGGCTGGTTAATGATGAAGAAGATTTAAAAGAAATAAAACTACCAGAGTCAATTGATGTCACATTTTCGTCATCATCATCTCATGATAGTGTTCAGGCTGATATTGTTAAAAGCATGGCAGAAAGTGTTCTGGAGTCTGATTCAAATGAAGATGATGAGTGTTTCTTGAACAATTACATTCCGAAACTCAAAACCAAAAACAACTTAAATGACGAACCTAATCTTGTCATGTACAAGATGTTGGGATCGGATAAGTTGTATTCGGATTCCGAGTTTCCACTAGAGAATGTAAATGATGATAAGTTGACAAACGTGTTCAAATTGACAGAAATTGATCTGTCTGAGGTGAAAAACTTGAAACAAACAAAGAGGAAAATGAACTTTGAAAAAGATAAATCTTACTACACAAAACCTGTTGTACCTTCGCATGCTCATAACAAAAATCAAAACAGATGGTCGAATGGTTATCTGGGGGGTAAGAATTATCCAAGAAAGAATGGTCAAAACAAACGATTTGTTGAGAAGAAAGTATTTGTAAAAGGTTCGAGTTCGAGTTCACTTCCTGAAGAAGAACCTAAAATCTTTTCAAAATCAAACAAAGAATTCTTTGAGGTAAAGAAGGTCTCACAATGTCACTCTGAAGCCTCAAATAGGGTTGTTGACACCCGAACATGCTTCAAATGCAATAAAGTTGGACATATTGCACGAAAGTGTACCAATTTGAAGCCTAAGACTGAAGTTATTGAGAGTCTGAAAAAGAAAGATGATGTGAAAGGGAAGGCACCAATTTTTGTTGAGAAAAATATTTTGAAAAATGAAAATGTTAAATTCAAAACTGAACCTGCTAAAAATGTGGTAACTAAAAATGACAGATTTTACAAAAGAGTTGCCTCATCTCAACAAACTTGGAAGCCAAAAGGTGATGAGCAAAAGCAAGATCTTCAAAACCAAAGGTTTCTGAGACTGAAAAATCATCATCTTCGACCAAGAAGATGTATGTACCTTTGGATTTGTTTGAGAAACTCCAGAAACAAAAATCAACTTCTGAAAAGAAGTATGTGGTGAAGAAAGACCAATCATCTGGTCAACCTCTGAAAAAGGATGCCCCTTTATTCAAAGAGGTTGAGATTAGGTCTGAGGAGAGCTTGAAGATAAATGACAAAAATTTTCCACCACTCTACACAAAAACAACTTGCATCAATGTCAAGTTACCCGAGTCAAAGGAGGTTTGGGTAGCATCAAAATCTAACTAAATATTTTTGAAATGTGCAGGGGCTTCCTGTCACACCCCGACCACGTAAAACATCAAATCGTGGCGGAAACGTCGGGGAGTGTTGTAACAGAATTATTATTTCACAACCATGGCATTTAAAGTTATATTTTATTTATCGATAAAAGAGGTACAATGTCTTGAAACAACTGAAACATAGAGTACATAACATGTTTTAATTAGTCTAGCTTCATTTTAAAGTCACTAAGGCCCAAGTCCACCCTAGCGTATCACGATCAAGCTATGCATTATCTCCTGAAACACATGTGAAAATAAAGTACGTTAGCATAAAAATGCCAGTGAGTAACATAGGTTTTGTGAAAATAGGATTCATGACTTAGGTTTTAGAAAAGGGTTGTTTAACGAAGTCAGTCATGATCCTTGTAACATGTTTTGTTTTATAAATCATTTGAAAAGCGATGATAAAGTAGATGATATGTGAAAAAGTAATGTAAGGTTAAATGAATAACTAAGTAAAATGAGTTTGTATATATATATATATCGAACAGTGTTGTAAAACAATGTCTTATGAAAAATGTGTTATTTGTAAGAAAAATGATTAAGTCCAAGTTGAATGACTTAAATAAACCACCCAATGAAAGTTGCCCATGTCTAAACCATTTGCCCAATGTTATTGTGAAAACCATGTCAAAATGTATATATATATCAATATCAACATTGTCTATGTCAAATATCAATCATGTAATGTGTAATCAAAATGTCAATGTATGGTTAGTGAAATATGTATCAACTAAACCATAGGAAAAATGCACAAAACAGTGTATTGAAGTAAAACATGGTTTAAATCAACGCTATGTTTTGTGGAAAATGCATGCTATAATGAATACAAACATTTATGCGGTATTGTGAAAATGCATACATCCAAGCCTTGCAACTGTGGTGATAAACCTTTAAACAAATTAAAGGTCTATCTGTCTAAATGTTTTAATCGAATTCGGTCATTCCTTCCAATCCAAACATACCCAGGATTTCAGGAACGGGAGTTGTCAATTCCTATGGTACCATTACCTACTAACGAGCGGCGTGATCAATGTTAATGAATGTATATTGTCCCACTTAAACAAACCAAATGTCATACCCAAAATGTAAGCATGAAAATGTCATGTAAAACAAATGCACTAAGTATGATGAACATACATAGCGTGAAAATGTCATGTAAAATAAATGCACTAAGTATGATGAACATACATAGCGTGAAAATGTCATGTAAAACAAATGTACTAAGTATGATGAACATACATAGCGTGAAAATGTCATGTAAAACAAATGTACTAAGTATAATGAACATACATAGCGTGAAAATGTCATGTAAAACAAATGTATTAATGAACATAGCAAGTATATGATATGAAAGCATGAAAAGAATGAAAGTAACAAGTAGGCACATGTGTTTCACCCCAAAATGTTTGGAAAACAGTAAAAGAGGGGATTATGTACTCACTTGAGATTGCTTAGAAGTCGTAGAACAACCACCAAGCAATGTTAGAAGATCACGGAATCAAACAGCACCTATAAAGGCACCTACATTAATAAACGGACCTATCGGAGGATCGGGTAGTACGAGGGTTCGCAAACCAAATAAGTGTGGGAACTTATGTAATATGGTTTGACAAAGCCTACATACTAAAACGAAACTTATCCTAAGTGCTTTTGACCCGTTACAACCCGCTTAGGTAGCTTATGCTACTTTAACGCGTCGTTTGCGTAAAACGCGCTTGAAACGCCTAACTAGCCCTATGACAAGCAAGATATGCCTTAACACACTTAATATGTTGCTAAATCAGTTTAGGTGTCAAAATTTATGTTACATAAGTTTAAAATGAATTTTAGTGTAAAAAGGGCATTTTGGTAATTTACCTAAAGCATAAGAACCACTTGTCATACAACTACTCAAATGGCGTGACCATAAGGTATAACCTTGAAAGGTTATTCCCTATACACTATGGTCACCTAATGTGTTTGGTCGGATCCTAATGATCGACCAAATGGGTCGGGTTCGTAAGTATAAGCGATTGATTAGATCGCTTACCCTTACGACCCTAAACAAGCACAAAACTAAAAGCGACGAGCTAAACATGCTAGAACATGTTTAGAAAACAGGTTTTGGTATTAAAACAAACGGTTTTAATACCCTAAAGTAGTTTGGTTACAAAATGCGCAAGAAAACGCATTTTGACCGAAACTACGGCTCGTCACTAAGCCTAGATAACGTGGTAATCAGTAGGTATAGTCGCTAGGGACTATAACCAACGTGATTACGCTCACGTTATGAAGTTCAAACGAACTTCGCATTGACCATAAACTGGTCAATGCAGAAAGTCAAACAAAGTTTGACTTTCGGACTCGAAAAGCAATAAAAGAACGAAAGAATACTTACAACGGGTCCCCGCAAGATTGAATTCCGAGTACTCTCAGGTATGAAGTGTCAAAGCACCCCAACTTAGAGAGCAACCTCTGAATTCAAGTGTGAGGGAAATGGGCAAGACATGGAGGGGTATATATAGGATTTGGTGAACCGTTAAGATCGTTCCTCGCAAAGCGTGCTTCGATCTTGGCCATCCATGTGTACCCATAGTTTTTAAAAACCATTTGAGCCCATTATTTCAGTCCCCTGATTTGAAAATACCATTTGCAATGGGTTTAGAGGTGCAAGACAGCTGCATATAGCTGTTTTCAACAATTTTCGTATCTGGGGACCTCACGCGGCCCGCCTAAAGTTTGGGGGAATCCTTACGCGCCCCGCCTGAGCAAACTTTGACAGATTTGTCAGTTTTGGTCCCTGCAGCTTAGAAACATGCGTTTTGGCCCATTTTTGACACGTTTAAGCCCGTTAACCTCATTTCAAGGCTCTAAAATGAAGTTAAAGTATAGGGGACTCAAAACATGCTCAAAAATATCTCGGATGTCAGTTCGTTTGGTCGTACGATCGCGATGTTCGCTTAATTACGACGGAATGCGCATAAGCGCGAAAAACGATCCAAATTGCGCGACGAATGGATTTTTCTCATGCCAAACATTAAAACATAATATTTTAATGCTTACATAAATTTTTGGATGTCCGGAAGCATTCAGAATGTAAGATATGCGCGAAAGTGCAAACTTATGCACTTTTTGACATTTCTAGTCCCTGAATGAGCATAAAGTTTATTTTAGCACACCGAACCCCTCAAAGCCTATTTCTAAGCTATGTAAAGGATATTTAAGGTGTGTTTAACTTATGATCATGTTCCGGAATGTTCGTTACAGTTCAGATTGGCATACTTTCGCAGTTTGTCAATTTTAGTCCCTGTAAGCGAATAAACTAGATTTTGCCATACCAAAGCCTTCGAAACTTATTTCTAAGTTATGTAAAGGTTATTTAAGGTATGTTAAGCATAAATTGATGTTCCGGAGTATTTGTTGCATATAACTGATTACGTTTTCGTACCAGTTTGCATATAATCCTCCAGAAAGCAATATAGAGTTTGAAATCGAATAAAGCCAAAACATGAAAAACATCAAACATGAATAAACAAACATTGGGATCAAATAACTTTATTTCATTGATAACCGAATTGTTTACAATGATTACAAGCACAAATGTCACAGTCTCCCCTACTTGTGGGAATTTCGTCCCGAAATTCGTTTAGAGGAAACTCGTGGGAATAGATGTGGATACTTCGCCTTCATTTGATCTTCACGTTCCCAAGTAAACTCAGGTCCACGTTTAGATTCCCAGCGAACTTTAACCAACGGAATGCGCTTGCGTTTAAGCCATTTGACTTCACGATCCATAATTTCCACAGGTTTCTCAACAAAATGTAGTGTTTTATCAACACGAATTTCGTCAAGTGGTATGTGGAGGTTCTCATCAGCTAAGCACCTTTTGAGGTTGGATACGTGGAAAGTTGGATGAACATTTCCAAGTTCAGGAGGCAATTGAAGTCTGTAGGCTACCTTACCGATTCTTTCAACGATCTGGAATGGTCCAACGTATCTAGGTGCAAGTTTTCCTTTCTTTCCAAATCTGATCACACCTTTCCAAGGTGAGACCTTAAGTAATACTCGATCACCGACTTGAAAATCCAAGGGCTTGCGTTTTAGGTCCGCGTAACTCTTTTGACGGCTTCGAGCTGCCTGTAAGTTATCACGAACTTTCTTAACCTTATCAGTTGTCTCCAGAATGAGGTCAGGTCCAGTAATCTGAGCCTCACCTATCTCATTCCAGCAGACTGGTGAACGACATTTTCGACCATAGAGAGCCTCGAAAGGAGCCATGTTGATGCTGGAGTGATAACTGTTGTTGTAGGAGAATTCAATCAATGGAAGATGTGAATCCCAACTACCACCGAAGTCGGTCACACAAGCTCTAAGCATATCCTCCAAAGTCTGGATTGTTCTTTCAGTTTGGCCATCAGTTTGTGGATGATAGGCTGTGCTCAGATTGAGTTGGGTCCCCATAGCAGATTGCATGGTTCTCCAAAATCGAGAAGAGAAGCGAGCATCCCTATCAGAAATAATGTTCAAAGGAACACCATGTCGGGATACAATTTCATCCACATAGATTTTAGCCAACTTTTCAGCAGGAAAATCCTCACGGATTGGCAAGAAGTGCGCTGATTTAGTAAGACGGTCCACAATTACCCAGATGGCATCGTGACCTTTCTTAGTTCGCGGAAGTTTAGTAATGAGATCCATAGCGATGTTTTCCCATTTCCAAACTGGAATCTCTGGTTGCTCCAAAAGACCATAAGGATGCTGGTGTTCGGCCTTAACCTTAAGACAAGTAAGGCATTTTGAAACGTATAAGGCAATGTCTTTCTTCATACCAGGCCACCAATACTGAGTACGAAGATCCTTATACATTTTGTCTGAGCCAGGATGGATAGAATAACGAGATTTATGGGCCTCATCCATAAGCAAAGTACGAAGATCATCTTGGCTTGGGACCCACAAACGGTCCATGAAATAATACGACCCATCTTCCTTTAGAACAAGATCAGGCTTAATGTGATAGGGTAATTCCTTACCCATCAAGTCTTGTGAAACACAAACATGCTGAGCCTGAGAAATGCGGGCTTGAATATCGGATCGAGCTTGGATAGCAGTTTGATCACGAATACAATGAAGCATAGTACGTTCCTTACGACTTAATGCGTCAGCCACGACATTCGCTTTACCAGGATGGTAGCGAATTTCGCAATCATAGTCGTTTAGGAGTTCGACCCAACGTCTTTGCCTCATGTTGAGTTCTTTTTGATTAAAGATGTGCTGGAGACTTTTGTGGTCAGTGAAAACCACGCATTTTGTACCGTACAAATAGTGTCTCCATATTTTGAGAGCAAAGACAACTGCACCCAACTCGAGATCATGAGTGGTGTAGTTTCTCTCATGTACCTTCAATTGTCTAGATGCGTAGGCTATGACTTTGTTCCTTTGCATTAGAACACAGCCAAGACCCAATTTCGATGCATCACAGTAGACAACAAAATCATCGTTGCCTTCAGGCAAAGTCAGAATAGGTGCATTACAAAGCTTCTGCTTCAAGGTCTGAAACGCTTCTTCTTGCTTAGAACCCCATTCAAAGGGTTTGTTTTTCTGAGTTAGAGCAGTTAGGGGAACTGCAATCTACGAGAAGTTTTTAATGAAGCGGCGGTAGTAACCCGCAAGACCAAGAAAAGAACGAACCTCAGTAGGAGTAGTTGGCGTATCCCAATCCTTAATCGCACTGATCTTGGAGGGATCTACATGAATACCTTGTTCGTTGACAATATGTCCCAAAAATTGAACTTCCTTAAGCCAAAATTCGCACTTGGAGAATTTGGCAAAAAGTTGTTCTTTCTTTAGGAGTTCCAGAGTAAGACGAAGATGTTGCTCGTGATCAGCTCGCGTCTTAGAATAAATCAAGATATCATCAATGAAAACGATGATGCACTTATCTAAATAAGGCTTGCAGACCCTATTCATCAAGTCCATGAAAACAGCAGGAGCATTGGTCAAACCGAATGGCATGACTGTGAACTCATAATGCCCATATCGAGTGCGGAATGCTGTTTTGGGAATATCCTCTTCATGCACACGAAGTTGATGATACCCAGAACGAAGATCAATCTTCGAAAAGCAAGTAGCACCCTGTAACTGGTCAAAGAGATCATCAATGCGAGGTAGGGGATATCGATTCTTGATGGTAAGCTTATTCAGCTCACGATAATCGATACACATTCTAAAGGATCCATCCTTCTTCTTGACAAAAAGAACGGGAGCACCCCAAGGAGAAAAGCTAGGACGGATAAAACCTTTGTCAGAAAGCTCCTGAAGCTGCTTAGATAGCTCTTGCATCTCAGACGGTGCAAGGCGATTTGGAGCTCTAGCAATAGGATTTGCACCAGGTACGAGATCGATATGGAACTCGACTTGGCGTGCTGGGGGTAGACCAGGCAATTCTTCAGGAAACAGCTCCGGATAATCCCGAACAACAGGGATATCTTGAATAGACTTACCTTGGTCTTTATCTGCCGTAACATGTGCCAAGAAGGCCACATAGTTCTTTCGCAGATACTTTCGAGCTTGAGAACAAGACATAAGCTTGAGGCTACTAACAGGTTTGTCACCACGAACCTGTAGGATCTCACCTGACGGGAGCGGCACACGAACGATCTTCTCGAAACAAACCACTTCTGCGCGATGCTTGGCTAACCAATCCATACCCACAATAATGTCGAAACTTCCAAGACGCATAGGCGTGAGGTCAATAGGAAAAAGATGGTTGCTAAGGTTTAATTGGCAGTTGCGAAGAATGGAATTAAGAACAATGGGTTCACCATTCGCAACTTCAACAGTCAAAGGTTTACCTAGTTTTGTTCTAGACACGCGAAGCAATGGTTCGAAAGATAAAGACACAAAACTTTTATCGGCCCCTGAATCAAAAAGAACAGACGCAGGTAGATTATTAACTAAGAACATACCGTTGACCACTTCGTTGTCTGCCTGCGCCTCAACAGCATTCATATTGAAAGCTCGTCCACGAGCCTGAGCCTGAACTGGATTTGCATCAACCAGCCTTGGACACTGGTTTCGATAATGAGTCAGGTCTCCGCAATTAAAGCATGAGCCGGGAGGGTAGTGAGGTCGTGCAGCTTGCTGTTGAACAGGTGGTTGAGCTACCTGATTTCGAGCAAAACGACAAACTTCTGCAAGATGACCCGACTTCCCACAGTTGGTACAGAAACGACACGGGAGTTGTTGCTGATGATGACTATTGCACCTATTGCACAAAGGTGCATTCCCTTCATATCGTTTCTTCGCGGGAGGCTGCGCTGGCTGATTGGGAGCTGCCTGGTTCTGTTGGGCAGTGATGGCAAAATTTTGGGAAGCCTTTCGCTTCCTAGAGCCCCTTGATGAGCCAGAATCCTTCCCCTTCTTACCTTTCTTGCTATCCCCTTTGTCAGAATCCTGCTTCTTACCCTTGTCACCCTTCCTATGCAATTTCCCCTTTCTGACCTGCGATTCTGTTAATGTCGCAGCTAACTCAATGGCCTGACGGACAGTGGTAGGTTTACTCCCAGTAACAATGTCTTGCACAGAATCAGGTAGACCATCGATGTATCTTTCGATAGCTTTGTCAAGTGGGGTGACCATTGTTGGGCATAGCAAACTCAACTCTTCATATCTATCAGTGTACGCCCGGTGCTCACCACTAACCTGTTTCAGATTGTCAAACTCCCTTTCCAACTTTCGTAGCTCATGACGAGGACAGAACTCACTCATCATGAGAGTCCTTAGCTCAGCCCATGATTGTGCTAAAGCGACTTCAGCACCTCGATCTCTCATAACCCCGTTCCACCATGTCAACGCCCTCTTCTGAAAGACACTTGAAGCAAATTCGACCTTGCGATCATCAGGACACTGAACATGACGAAAAGTATTCTCAGTGCTATCAAACCATTGAAGAAGCCCAGTTGCTCCTTCGGTACCACTGAACTTGAGTGGTTTAGCCGAATTGAAACTCTTAAAGTTACAAGGAGCGTTCTGATTGACGTTTGCTTGGTTAAACTGAGCAATAAGATTCGGGAACGCCGCAGCCATATGCTGTGCGATGATTTCCGCCAGTTCGGCATTGGGTAGCTGATTTTCGCGTCGAGGAGGCATGCTAAAGAAAAGAGGAAAACACGAGAGGAAACGAGTGAGATGATTAGATGAAAATAATGAGATGAAACAAAATCAACAAAGCAAGGATGGTGGTCATTTGTCCGTATCACAAAGCAAACAAATGACGCACAGTGACTAATCAAAGTAAATGGATCCATAAACAATGCTTAACGAAGACATGCTCGCCTATAAGTGAACACTCACCCCAAGAGTTCCCAGGTAAGAGTGACTGGTCCAATTATGTGGATTTGTACGAACACTCTAGCCTTAGACAGAAAACTCAGGGTACAGGCATTCACCCTTCCAGTTTGCACGTGTTCACATCATTTAGACCCAAACTTTGACGAGATTTTGAAAACTCGAAAGGCACAAGGCCAAAAGAATCATTAAAGCAAATGATAAACTTCCAAAATCAATTTGAAAAGTCAGAAGGGTTCAAAACAATAAAATAGATCATTTGAAAAAAATAGAGGATTGTTTTTCAGAAATCGTTTTAGAAATCTGGGTTCTTGTTTTGATGATCACCTAAGGATAGGTGAAGTGCATGTTTTAAAATCTAAACACAAGACAACTTGTGTTGGGGTCCTAGAAAGGTTATAGTCTAGGTCAAAGCATTACTAATAACCTAATTCCCTATAACCATTGGCTCTGATACCAACTCTTCTGTCACACCCCGACCACGTAAAACATCAAATCGTGGCGGAAACGTCGGGGAGTGTTGTAACAGAATTATTATTTCACAACCATGGCATTTAAAGTTATATTTTATTTATCGATAAAAGAGGTACAATGTCTTGAAACAACTGAAACATAGAGTACATAAGATGTTTTAATTAGTCTAGCTTCATTTTAAAGTCACTAAGGCCCAAGTCCACCCTAGCGTATCACGATCAAGCTATGCATTATCTCCTGAAACACATGTGAAAATAAAGTACGTTAGCATAAAAATGCCAGTGAGTAACATAGGTTTTGTGAAAATAGGATTCATGACTTAGGTTTTAGAAAAGGGTTGTTTAACGAAGTCAGTCATGATCCTTGTAACATGTTTTGTTTTATAAATCATTTGAAAAGCGATGATAAAGTAGATGATATGTGAAAAAGTAATGTAAGGTTAAATGAATAACTAAGTAAAATGAGTTTGTATATATATATATATATCGAACAGTGTTGTAAAACAATGTCTTATGAAAAATGTGTTATTTGTAAGAAAAATGATTAAGTCCAAGTTGAATGACTTAAATAAACCACCCAATGAAAGTTGCCCATGTCTAAACCATTTGCCCAATGTTATTGTGAAAACCATGTCAAAATGTATATATATATCAATATCAACATTGTCTATGTCAAATATCAATCATGTAATGTGTAATCAAAATGTCAATGTATGGTTAGTGAAATATGTATCAACTAAACCATAGGAAAAATGCACAAAACAGTGTATTGAAGTAAAACATGGTTTAAATCAACGCTATGTTTTGTGGAAAATGCATGCTATAATGAATACAAACATTTATGCGGTATTGTGAAAATGCATACATCCAAGCCTTGCAACTGTGGTGATAAACCTTTAAACAAATTAAAGGTCTATCTGTCTAAATGTTTTAATCGAATTCGGTCATTCCTTCCAATCCAAACATACCCAGGATTTCAGGAACGGGAGTTGTCAATTCCTATGGTACCATTACCTACTAACGAGCGGCGTGATCAATGTTAATGAATGTATATTGTCCCACTTAAACAAACCAAATGTCATACCCAAAATGTAAGCATGAAAATGTCATGTAAAACAAATGCACTAAGTATGATGAACATACATAGCGTGAAAATGTCATGTAAAATAAATGCACTAAGTATGATGAACATACATAGCGTGAAAATGTCATGTAAAACAAATGTACTAAGTATGATGAACATACATAGCGTGAAAATGTCATGTAAAACAAATGTACTAAGTATAATGAACATACATAGCGTGAAAATGTCATGTAAAACAAATGTATTAATGAACATAGCAAGTATATGATATGAAAGCATGAAAAGAATGAAAGTAACAAGTAGGCACATGTGTTTCACCCCAAAATGTTTGGAAAACAGTAAAAGAGGGGATTATGTACTCACTTGAGATTGCTTAGAAGTCGTAGAACAACCACCAAGCAATGTTAGAAGATCACGGAATCAAACAGCACCTATAAAGGCACCTACATTAATAAACGGACCTATCGGAGGATCGGGTAGTACGAGGGTTCGCAAACAAAATAAGTGTGGGAACTTATGTAATATGGTTTGACAAAGCCTACATACTAAAACGAAACTTATCCTAAGTGCTTTTGACCCGTTACGACCCGCTTAGGTAGCTTATGCTACTTTAACGCGTCGTTTGCGTAAAACGCGCTTGAAACGCCTAACTAGCCCTATGACAAGCAAGATATGCCTTAACACACTTAGTATTGTTGCTAAATCAGTTTAGGTGTCAAAATTTATGTTACATAAGTTTAAAATGAATTTTAGTGTAAAAAGGGCATTTTGGTAATTTACCTAAAGCATAAGAACCACTTGTCATACAACTACTCAAATGGCGTGACCATAAGGTATAACCTTGAAAGGTTATTCCCTATACACTATGGTCACCTAATGTGTTTGGTCGGATCCTAATGATCGACCAAATGGGTCGGGTTCGTAAGTATAAGCGATTGATTAGATCGCTTACCCTTACGACCCTAAACAAGCACAAAACTAAAAGCGACGAGCTAAACATGCTAGAACATGTTTAGAAAACAGGTTTTGGTATTAAAACAAACGGTTTTAATACCCTAAAGTAGTTTGGTTACAAAATGCGCAAGAAAACGCATTTTGACCGAAACTACGGCTCGTCACTAAGCCTAGATAACGTGGTAATCAGTAGGTATAGTCGCTAGGGACTATAACCAACGTGATTACGCTCACGTTATGAAGTTCAAACGAACTTCGCATTGACCATAAACTGGTCAATGCAGAAAGTCAAACAAAGTTTGACTTTCGGACTCGAAAAGCAATAAAAGAACGAAAGAATACTTACAACGGGTCCCCGCAAGATTGAATTCCGAGTACTCTCAGGTATGAAGTGTCAAAGCACCCCAACTTAGAGAGCAACCTCTGAATTCAAGTGTGAGGGAAATGGGCAAGACATGGAGGGGTATATATAGGATTTGGTGAACCGTTAAGATCGTTCCTCGCAAAGCGTGCTTCGATCTTGGCCATCCATGTGTACCCAGAGTTTTTAAAAACCATTTGAGCCCATTATTTCCGTCCCCTGATTTGAAAATACCATTTGCAATGGGTTTAGAGGTGCAAGACAGCTGCATATAGCTGTTTTCAACAATTTTCGTATCTGGGGACCTCACGCGGCCCGCCTAAAGTTTGGGGGAATCCTTACGCGCCCCGCCTGAGCAAACTTTGACAGATTTGTCAGTTTTGGTCCCTGCAGCTTAGAAACATGCGTTTTGGCCCATTTTTGACACGTTTAAGCCCCGTTAACCTCATTTCAAGGCTCTAAAATGAAGTTAAAGTATAGGGGACTCAAAACATGCTCAAAAATATCTCGGATGTCAGTTCGTTTGGTCGTACGATCGCGATGTTCGCTTAATTACGACGGAATGCGCATAAGCGCGAAAAACGATCCAAATTGCGCGACGAATGGATTTTTCTCATGCCAAACATTAAAACATAATATTTTAATGCTTACATAAATTTTTGGATGTCCGGAAGCATTCAGAACGTAAGATATGCGCGAAAGTGCAAACTTATGCACTTTTTGACATTTCTAGTCCCTGAATGAGCATAAAGTTTATTTTAGCACACCGAACCCCTCAAAGCCTATTTCTAAGCTATGTAAAGGATATTTAAGGTGTGTTTAACTTATGATCATGTTCCGGAATGTTCGTTACAGTTCAGATTGGCATACTTTCGCAGTTTGTCAATTTTAGTCCCTGTAAGCGAATAAACTAGATTTTGCCATACCAAAGCCTTCGAAACTTATTTCTAAGTTATGTAAAGGTTATTTAAGGTATGTTAAGCATAAATTGATGTTCCGGAGTATTTGTTGCATATAACTGATTACGTTTTCGTACCAGTTTGCATATAATCCTCCAGAAAGCAATATAGAGTTTGAAATCGAATAAAGCCAAAACATGAAAAACATCAAACATGAATAAACAAACATTGGGATCAAATAACTTTATTTCATTGATAACCGAACTGTTTACAATGATTACAAGCACAAATGTCACACTTCCGAGATCCGTTTCACATTGGATTGTGGATAGTGGAGCTTCTCGACACATGACAGGAAAGACATCATTGCTGTACGATGTGAAGAATATCAATGGAGGTTATGTTGGATTCGCGGGTAATCAAGGTGGTAGGATTATTGGTGAAGGAACACTATCCAATGGGATTGTAACGTTTGAAAGAGTTAACTACATTGCTGAGCTGGAGAATAATCTGCTAAGTATCTCGCAGATTTGTGACAGAATGTATACCACTCACTTCACTGACAAAGAGTGTTTGATCTTAAAACCAGGATTTGTTGTCCCTGAGGAATGGATCATCATGAGGGCCCTAAGAGTCAATGATCTGCACGTGTTGGATATGAGTGTAGCAACAACAACCACAGGTCAGGCTCATTGTTTTGTGTTAAGAGCAACTGAGAAAGAATCGAGATTGTGGCACCGCAAGATGGGGTATATACATCTAAGAAAAATGAATCACTTGGTGCACAATGATTTGGTTACAGGAGTTCACATCAAAGGTTTTCATCTGGAAGGGGAGTGCATTATCTGTATTAAAGGGAAGCAGAAGAGAAAGTCACACCCCAAAAAGCAAGTCAATTCAGTCTCAAGGCCACTAGAAAGACTTCACATGGATTTGTTTGGTCCTGTGAATGTTAAAAGAATTACAGGAGATTACTACTGTTTGGTCGTTACTGATGATTATTCCAGATTTTCTTGGGTATCGTTCCTAAAGACGAAGGATGAAACGTTTGATAGTTTGATGGCGTTGTTCAAGAAGATTGAAAATCTGTACCAGAGGCGTATCAGAAGAATTAGAAGTGATAATGGTACTGAATTAAAGAACAACAAGATGGAAGAATTTTGTGAAGAACGAGGTATATTGCATGAGTTTAGTGCTCCATACACTCCGCAGCAGAATGGAGTCGCAGAACGCAAAAACCAGACCCTAATCGAGACGGCTAGAACAATGCTCACAGATTCTAAACTTCCGATAAATTTTTGGGCAGAAGCTGTTTCCGCCGCATGCTATACGCTCAACAGAGTTCTCACTGTCAAGAAATTCAATAAAACATGCTTTGAGTTGATAAATAACCGCAAACCTAATTTGAAGTATCTCGAACCGTTTGGGTCACCCTGTACGGTAATAGAACCTTTTGGAATGTTTGGTCTGAAGTGCATTGAGGGTATATTTGTTGGTTATGCAAGTCCTGTGCGTCGTGTCTTCGTTCCAAGTGAAAAGCGGATTGTTGAAGCTACAAATGTTGAATGTCAAGGTCATACGATGACGCCACAGAATCTGGAGATTCATGGCGTTATCACTACGACACTCTGTGGGATTCGTTTGATGTGATGGAAGAACCTGAAGATGAAGAAGATTTCTTTGTCAAGTTGGATATTCTTAGAAATTATGAGTCATCAGAGGAAAGATTTTCGGCTAAGTATTCTAGGCGATCTCAGCAAACTTCCAATGACGATGAAGCAGGTCCTAGTAATGCTGGAGAGAATGATGATACTCCACACACTCCCGATATTCAGACGGCAACAAATGATGATTTAACATCTGATATCGGTCCAACATTTGATCATGGTGATTTAGAGTCTGAAGGGGAAGAGATCCAGATTTTAGATCAAGCAAATCCTATCAGTGAGCAAGGTACAAATCAAAATGTCACCAATCTGGAAGGCAATGTAGATGTTCCGAGTGAAGTAATGTCTAGAACTCTTTCATATCATCCAGAGGAGCTGATCATTGGAGAGCTTCAATCAGGAGTTCGCACCAGACATCAAATTGACCAAGGGCTTACAAGTTTTTATTCTTTAGTAGCACCTTTACAAAATGAATTTTCATTATGTTGTTTTATCTCGCAGATCGAACCACGAACTTAAAAAGAGGCGCTTACTGAAGATTAGTGGGTAACGCAATGCAAGAAGAGTTGAACCAGTTTGAAAAATTGGGTGCCTAAAACTGGTGGATCTGCCTGATGGCCACAGGAAAATCAACACCAAATGGGTGTTCAAGTGTAAGAGAGACGACAGAGGAGTTGTTGTGCGAAACAAAGCCCGACTCGTGGTCCAGGGCTTTAGTTAACAGGAGGGAATCGATTTTACTGAAGTATACGCTCCTGTGGCACAACTAGAAGCTATCAGAATTTTCCTGGCATTTGCATCTTGGAAAAATTTCAAAGTATACCAATTAGATGTTAAATCGGCATTTCTTTATGGGAAGGTCAAAGAGGAGGTTTATGTCGGACAGCCACCGGGCTTTACCGACCCAATCCACAAGAACAAGGTTTATTTGCTGGACAAAGCACTGTATGGCTTACACCAGGCCCCGAGAGCTTGGTACGAGACATTGTCTCAACATCTTCTAGCCAACAGGTTCACTAGTGGAACAGTGGATGCCACTCTCTTCACTAAAGAGGTCGACGAACATCTTTTGATAGTTCAAATATATGTGGATGAGATAATCTTTGGGTCAACAAACGAGAACTTGTGCAAAGATTTTGAACAAGTTATGAAGAAAAAATTCGAAATGTCCTTGATAGGGGAAATGAAGTTCTTCTTAGGGCTCCAAGTTGAACAACTACCTGAGGGAGTTTTCATTCACCAGACGAAGTACGTTCATGATATTCTAGAGAAATTTGGAATGTTAGGTTCTACTCCTGCTGCAACCCCTTTAGCAACAAATCATGGGATTCACCCAGATCTCACCGGAGACAGGGCAGATGAAACGCTTTATCGCTCCATGATCGGCTCATTGATGTACTTGACTGCTTCAAGACTCGACATTATGTATCCAACATGCCTCGCAGCAAGATTTCAAGCTAACCCTAGAGCTTCGCACATGATCATTGTGAAGAGGATATTACGCTACCTAAAGGGAACTCCATCGTTGGGGTTGGGGTATCCTAGAAATGGCGACTTTATGCTCGGAGGGTACTCCGACTCGGATTTCGGATGCTGCAAAGTCAATGCAAAATCAACAACTGCAGGATGCCAGTTCTTTGGACCTCGCTTGGTTACCTGGCAGTGTAAGAAACAAACGTCTGTGGCGCTATCCACATGCGAAGCGGAGTATGTGTCTGCCAGCAGTTGCTGCTCTCAACTCCTGTGGATACAGCAACAGATGCGCGATTACGATTTGCAGTTTCTTAACACACCTCTTTTTGTTGATAATGAGGCCGCAATAAATATAACAAAGAATCTAGTACATCACGCTAAAACTAAACATATAGAAATTCGTCATCACTTTATTCGCGATTGTTTCGAGAAAAAGTTGATACGAATTGAGAAAATCCACACTGACGAGCAAAAAGCTTATTTACATACCAAAGCATTTGATAAAACACGATTTAAATATCTTTTAAAAATGAATGGTATGATGCTTTTATCGGTGTCGGATGGAATCGTTGGCGTTGATGAGGATACCACTGTAGATGATGTTGAAAAACAATCTGCAATGGTTTGTCGATTTTTTACTTGTTTTGGTCTTTAGGGGGAGATAGGTATATTTGTATATACTTTTAGAAAATCCAAAAACAATATAAAATTGAAAAACCCAAAAATATGAGAAAATTCCGAAATCGAAAAAGATTAGAAAAATGAAAAAGAGCTTGTGTAAAAAGGGAAAATGATAGTACATTAGCCAGACTGTTACGGTATGCTAAAGATTTCAAAAGTCTTAAAAAAGATTAAACAGTCTCATTGATGATGTGTCGATAGGTTTTTACACATTTAGTAAATTTGTTTGGGATATAAACCTAAAATTCAAAACATGCTTATTTCGTGGGGAACACTACTTGGATATATAGGTAACCCCTGAATCTCGTTTGATAGGTCCCTTATTCCGAGATACTAGGTCTTTATACTCAGTGATATCTGGGGTATTATTCCGGGACTTCTGCTGAATGGAAGTTCTGACCTAGTCCCCGAATAATACTTTCTGCAAAATGCTTGAGACATAGCATCACCCTCATCAAATTGATGAAACAATAAAATTGATAGTCATTGTTGTTGTAACAAAAGATCCTCTAAAGGGGACACACCGAAAAGTCGAAGCCGTCATCTCTTTGGGTATACGGAAGTATCGACCTGAGCTCTCACGGCCCTCGCATTTAACCCCGTACAGATATCATCTGTGGTATACTCACCTGTAAGACTGAATATTGGGAACTGGATACGGGAGTATATTCAAGAGGTGGGACACATGAATGAGTAAAGTTCATAAGTCATCTAAATCGTATCCTGAATAAATTGAAATCTGTGTGAAAATTTAAAGTGGATCAGTATATCGACAATCTAGGTGAATTGTTTAATTCTGAGTATGAATTAAGCTTAACGGTACTTGTAACGTGTCGGTAGCTGATATGATTCCCTAACACGCTCACCAAAAATATGTTTGTATATAGTTTACTTTCATTACATTCTGTGCTTTAGTTCCTGATCATTCATTTCTAGTTCAGATTGTGCAATTGAAAAACCAAAAAGATTTTTAAGTTATGTTTTATTTTATGACAAACCAAAGCAGAAAGTTGATCTTCAGATTCGTAGTCTGATGTAGATGCAGGAAGTTGTTCTGAATTGGAAAATGAGTTGGGAGCTAATCTTGATAGAAACAGATAAAATGAAAAGTTCATGCAAGTTCATTAATTTGAAACTTGTAAATTTTCAGAAAAAGATTGTTAGGCAAATTAAGTTGAACTTGGTAGGCAAATTAACCAAGGTCATTAAGTTGAACTTGGTAGGCAAATTAAGTACCTAGGGTCATTAACTTGGACCTAGATACTTAAGTGGATTTCTTAAACACTGATAAAGTCAAAAAGTCAAAAAGTCAAACTGTTTAAAAGTCAAAGGTTACTTGGTTCGAACATGCTAGCCGATCGGCCAGCATTGCTAGCCGATCGAACAGCCCAGCCGAGTCAAAGGAGCCTATAAATTGCCGGTCAGAGTTCAGTCAAACGGTTCACTTGATCGATCAGCTAACTTTCTCTCTCAAAATTTTTCACTGATTTTCACTGATTTCTTGATTCTCTTTGCATCATTACATTGGTTTGTTAGTTTGCTCATCATTCTCAATGGCAAAGGTATGTGTTTCACATCCAAATCTGTTCAATTTCACTATGTTCTTCATGTTTGTCACTATCGGTACTTTAATCTTAGATCTAGGGAGATTTAGGAAGTTGTGATGAATTTTGATCATAGGATTTTGTTTGGAATGTTGAGATCTACAAGTTTACCGGCTCAATTTGTGTAAAATCTTGTTTTAACTTGGTAGATCTAGGATTACATATGTTCGGCTGTCGGCGACATCTTTGTGAAATTAGACACTGTTTAGAATGAATTAGACAAAGATGAACATAGGTTTTTGATCACGACAACATTAGGAATCTAGATTTGTGTTTAATTTGTGATTTTGTGCATAAAATTTATTAATCATCTTTGTGTTCTTAGCCGTTTCTGTATCAGATGCTAGCCGGTCGGCTAGACTTGCCGATCGAACGACAATGATGATATTTTGCTTATGTTGATGAATAGGGTAGTTCAGTATTCATGTCTTGAAAATTGTGCCAAACAAATGCTACGAAATCTGTGTTTTAGAATGTTCAGATGTATGCTAGCCGATCGAACAGC
This sequence comes from Helianthus annuus, assembly GCF_002127325.2. Taxonomy (NCBI): domain Eukaryota; kingdom Viridiplantae; phylum Streptophyta; class Magnoliopsida; order Asterales; family Asteraceae; genus Helianthus; species Helianthus annuus. The sequence goes on along the minus strand of NC_035449.2, from coordinate 64,187,241 downwards.
ATTGCTAGCCGATCGAACAGCAATGCTAGTCGATCGAACAACATATTATCATATCTTATTTTTTCTGAACAAAGTGCTAGCCAATCGAACAGTATTTGCTAGTCGATCGAACATCATCTTCATCACTGCATAGATTTCTGTGCAATTTGAGTGGAAAGCTTATGCTAGCCGATCGAACAGCATCTGCTAGTCGATCGAACAGCATTTGCTAGTCGATCGAACAGTATTTGCCAGCCGATCAAACAACATTTGCTAGCCGATCGAATAGCATCTGCTAGCCGATCAAACAACATTTATCTCTTTGCACATTCTAGTCGATCGAACAACAATGCTCTTCGATCGAACAGGCGAGTCGATTCTCTAGTACTATCACATAGAGAATTTCAGTGTCAGAAAAATTTTCAAAATTTCATCCTTATGTCTCTATATCTGTACCAATGATTGATAATGTATAAACTTGCAGGGAAGAGGAAAGGATACAGACAAAGGCCATAATGTTCATTGCGCAATTGATGCTGACACCACAAAGGGTACGGTGGTAGAAAAGATGGCAAAATTCCTGAGAGAAAGCAGAATTGCAAAAGCTATATCAAATAGAACTGTTGTTTATGAGTCCCATGTTAGAACATTTTGGGTTACAACAGAATTTGATGAATCAAATAAAATGATACATGCAGTGTTGAGAAAGAAGGACCAAGCTGGAAAGGATATAGATGTAGCATTTGAGTTTGGTGTTGAAGATGTCAGGAGAGTTCTTGATTTGCAGGATTCTGATAATGATCCAACAATTATGTCAGAACGTCTTGTCAAAGGATTGTGGTGTAGAATGGGATTCACTGGACATATAAATGGTAAAATGCTTAAAAGGAATTTCTCAAAGGCTTACCGGTACTTGATGCGTTGCACGGTGCATTCATTGTCACACAGAAAGGGAGCATATGATGAAGTACCAGATTACATCATGAACATCATAGCCAGCTTAGTATTGAACAGAAAGTACAGCATTTCTCAAGTGATATTTGAGTATATGAAGGAGAACAGTCAGGCTAAAGGAGATAGATACATCATGTACCCTAGATTCATAATGATGTTAATCAATGATAAGATCAAGGATCTTCTGAAGGACCATGAGGATGTCATGGAGCTGAGCAGTGTAAACTCTATTACAATTGGATGAATCACCAAGGAAAAGGATGCAAAGACAAAGCAAAGATAAAGATTATGTTGCTCCTGAGAATGAAAAATGGAGACATGAAAACAGTGATTCAGATAATGAAAATGAAAAGATGAGCGAGTTTGCTGAGAAGAAGACCAGATGGTGGTGTGTTAGAGATGGAAAAGGAAGAGAACACCTAAGTCATCCCCTGCAGTTACCATTCCTAAGGATGGAGATAAGGGTATAGTGAAAGGGGGAGCCTTAAGACTGTTAGATTTTATGTTTATTAAATGT